>NC_089499.1:31310000-31610000 GCF_036850765.1 Saccopteryx bilineata
CTGTGGGAGGAAAAAAGCCAACTGCCAGGATACACTTAAAAAGATCATAACCTGAAGGTCTTTAACCTGTTAACGCGCTGACAAACCCTGAGTTTGCCGTTACTGGGAGAAATGATGCTGGGACCAGAACTGAGACTGCAGATTGATTGATTTTTTTAATTTAATATTTGTTCATGGGGGGCTGGCTTCTTTATTGTGGTGGCACCTGCTAGCGCCATTATATCAATAGTTACAAGGCCTGTTGGAGGGGCTTTATGGTGAAGGCTTATTTCCATTATAAATACTGGTTGGGGCGGGTGGTTAATATCCCAACAGTTTCCTGTTATATTGGGCTCAATCAAATCCGGCTCATATTGTTAAATCACACACATCATCCTTGCATGCGTGCGTGCGTGCGTGCGTGCACACACACACACACACACACACACACACTGACGCACTAAATAAATAAATAAATGTGATGCCAAAGCCAACATCATTAAGTTGTGGAGGAACTATTATCCAAGTCAATCCTTACATGAATCACTAACTTCAGACTGAGAACATGTACGAAGAAGTGGCTTAAAGCTCAGTTATAAAAGCTGAATTATTAAAGCTATATTATAAAAATATATACACTTGAGTGCTAAAACGACCTCAAACAAGCAACTCAGCACATAGATTTCCATTTGTTTAAGACCGTAAAAGAATATTAATATGCAGCTCATTGTTCAGTGAGCACTATGTGCCAGACACTGTCTGGCAAAGGATCAAAACAGACAAAATGCCACATCTTGATGGAACTTACATGCTATTTGGGGAAACAGAGAGAGATTCAGAAGACAGAGACCATAGGACTTGTTGACAAACATGACATGAGATGTGCAAAACAGGAATTTAAAAAAATATTGTGAAAGGTTTGGTGCAAGCAACTGGAAGTGTAAAGGGCCATCAACTGATAATGAGGAGAACTGTGGAAGGAGCAGGTTTGGGTGAGAAGCTCAGAGTCGACTCTGGGACTTCAGGTTGGGATGACGATGACACATTCTAATGGAGTGTCAGGTAGGCGGTTGGATGTCTGAGTCCAAAAGTTCCAAGAAGACAGCTGGACTGAAGATGAAATTTTAGAATCCTTGACCTATGAGTCAGGGTTCAGAAACCACTCAAGGTATTTGAGGCAGAAACTTACAGATTTGTTGGAAAGGCTAAAAGGACAAAATTCAGGGACCACCACTGTTTTTTGTTTGTTCATTTGTTTTTGAAATTCTGAAGCCCCTTCATCGTAGCTGTGATCCAGAAGTCAAGAAACTGCTCCGGCTCCACACCCACGAAACTGGGAAAGAGAAATGACAGGTGGGCCTGACCTGTGGTGGCGCAGTGGATAAAGCGTCAACCTGGAAACGCTGAGGTTGCCGGTTCGAAACCCTGGGCTTGCCTGGTCAAGGCACATATGGGAGTTAATGCTTCCTGCTCCTCCCCCCTTCTCTCTCTCTCTCTCTCTCTCTCTCTCTCTCTCTCTCTCTCTTCCCTCTCTATAATGAATAAATAAAATCTTAAAAAAAAAAGAAGAGAAATGACATGTGGAGCCCAGCTTCTGAAACCATGCAGACCTGTCAGATGGAGCTGCCAAGGGGACATGGCTTTGGCGTCCTTGCTGTCGCCTACTTCTCATGTAAGTACTTGTCATTGGCAGAGCCTAGGCTGCAGTCATCATCCAGCCCACAGGAGTTGTGGAGACAAGAGTTTTTAGCCTTCTAATACCTGACATACAGAGGAGAATACAAAGAGAATCATAGGAATGCCAAGATAGATAATATCTAGTATAAATGGCATTTAAAACCATACGATTGTGATGGTCACCAAAGAAATAGAGGGGAGAACCACAGACTAAGCTGAGAATCACTGTAGCATTGACAGAAAGGGGGGGCCCTTGGGGTAAGAGGAACACCATGAGAGTATATTGTCCTGGAAGCCGAATGAAGAAAGTGCTTAAAGGAGAAAAGAAGAATGGTCAGCCTACTATCTTCAGATACTACAGAGTTTTATTCTATTTTAATTTGGGGGAGGTAAAAATAATATATAGTTACAGCTTTAAAAAGATACAAAGAATAAGTGTGACTTGAAATTCTATTCTTTATGTACAGGGAATTACAGTTAATTAATATTTGGTGAGTAGTACATACAGCATTTCTGTACTTGAGTTTATCTATCATCTACATAAATTATATATAAATGAATTATATTATTTATGCTATTTTAAAATCTGTTTTTATTAGCCAATAATATAAAATGCCCATGTTTCTATGGTCAATAGATGTATATTTACATCATCATTTCTTCAAGAATACATTGTATAAACACATATAAGGGAATTTATATAATTCCCTTACTGATGGACATTTAGGTTATTCCTGTATTTCAATATTATATGCAATATTGCAGCAAGAATCCTTGGTAATATGATATAAAATTCTTGATTTCTAAAGCTTCTTCTTACCAAATTAAATATTTGGGGTAGAAAGAATCCATTGGATCCAGAAATGATCACAGGGTTGCAAAGCTTCATCAAAGAAAATAATTTGGAATAAGCTTATGTTATTATAAAACCTAGCTCCCAATCTTGGTGTCTGAAGTTGAATATAATAAAATGTTTTCTTGTATAGTTTGTGTCAATTCACATTAGTCTAAAATTGGGTGAATACGCTAGCACAGATGACCTTTTGAACTTATTATGCTATTCTCAACCTACGGTACTGTATTTTTAGAATGCTTAGAAAAATCACTTTCCCATAAGTTTTCTTAACATTATAATTTGACAGTTAAATCAGTCATCAATGTTCTGTGGTTATAAAACTTAAATATTTAACATAAAGCATAATTCCTGCTGCTTGATATGTGAAGTCCACCAACTCAGAGTTGCGTTTTGGTAGGAAGCAAGAAAAAAATGAAAATTCATAGTGTGGTTGACTCAAATCATTTGGACAGGCAGACTGAAAGCTTACAGAAATTCTTGCACTGTGTTTACCATCATCCAACAAATTATTTCAATAACAGAGAATTTACTAAGGTAGGATGACTTCATATTCCCCCCTCAGTAGTGGGATTCAAATAATTTAACAACCAGTTCTCTGCCCTAATGACTGTTTTAAGTATAAAAATTGATATACCGAAAGGCAGTTTATTATTTCATGCATTTAATACTTAAAGAATAACAATAAAAGAGGTACAGAATACTAGACTATGTTATAAGAAAGAATTTTAAAATATTAATGAAAAATATTAAATAAAACTTAACAAAAAACAATAAAACTGTTATTTAAGATATTTCCATATTTGCTTTTTTTTAAAAGACTTTATTTATTCAATTTTCAGAGAGGAGAGACAGCAAGATGGAAAGAGGGAGAGAGACAGAGAGAGAGAGAGAGAGAGAAGGGGGAGGAGCAGGAAGTATCTACTGCTATAAGTGCCTTGACCAGGTAAGCCCAGGGTTTTGAACCAGTGACCTCAGTGTTTCAGGCCAATGCTTTATCCTACTGCACCACCACAGGTCAGGCCATATTTGCTTTTTGATTGGCATCCTCACTTGCAATTTTTTTCACCTATGGAATGAATGAACATTACCACGGGTGCTTGGAATATCCTGTTGCACAGATGGATGTTAAAAAAAAAAAGTAAGAAATGTAAATTTGTGACCTGCACATTGGGCAGCTGCCCAGGCACCCACCTTAGAGAGAACCCAGATTACAAATGCCATTTGAACAATCGGTTGACTGAACTCAACAAAAAATTAGGTATTGTTTCTGCCGAACCAGTGCAAACTGGCTGAATCCCACCACTGCCCCTCTCTGTCTGTAACATTAGCTACATGGTATGGATGTGTGCATGAGTATGTGTGTGTGCACCTATAGACAGATGCTCATAGAGTTTCCAGATAAAATACACTATATACAGAAAGTGTACGGTGTTACTGGTATGTAAAATAGAATCCTAAAATTGTGAAGCAAATTATGTCATAGGAATACTAGGCACCAAATGGTAAGCAAACATATACAAATAAGCTTTAAATCATTCATTTCTGTTTCCAGGAATATTAAATCTAAGTCTTAAAGGCTTCTTATTTCCTTTCCCCTTTTGTAGGCTGTCCTTTCTTGTCTACATTTCTTGATCTATATTGGCCTCTTCAAATATTCTACAGTCATAAAAATCTCAGGGAAACATTTCAGCACTTGACAAACCATTCTAAACTTGGCTGGCTCTGGGAGCCATGGGGTGCCATCTGTTTACTACGACTCCTTGGGAAACACAGGGCTCTTTCCTACTACAGGGATGATATCAATGGCTCACTAACAAAAGTGGTCACTCTTGGACCTCTCCAAACAGCCAATACTCACAAGTTTCCAGGAATATCAAGGGGGCTCTCTCAGCTATTACTAGGGAAGGAGACAAGAATCAAAGAAGACATAAACAGTTACTCCTCACTGGACCCTTAAATCAGATTACTCGGGAAATAGACCCCGATATAGAGATTAGGTTGCAGGAGGTTGATTGAGGTTTGTTTTGAGGATCGACATGGGGGAGGGGGCAGTAAGAAGGAAGCAAATTGGGAAAAGGGAAAAGTCAGACTTTGGTGAAATTACAGAAGAGGCTTCAGCCTATTCCACAAGGAGTTCTGAGGCTAGGATGGCTCCTCAGAGTTGTCCATAATGAAACATGGGCCTGACCTGTGGTGGCGCAGTGTAAAGCGTCAACCTGGAAATGCTGAGGTCGCCAGTTCGAAACCCTGGGCTTGCCTGGTCAAAGCACATATGGGAGTTGATGCTTCCAGCTCCTCCCCCCTTCTCTCTGTCTCTCTTCTCTCTCTCTCTCTCTCTCCCTCTCTTTCTCTCTCTCTCTCTCTCTCTCTCTCTCTCTCTCTCTCTCTGTCTCTACCTCTCCTCTCTAAAATGAATAAATAAAAATTAAAAAATAAAATAAAACTTATCAGCGTCTGAAACTATCTAGACATAATGAAACATGGCCTTTGTGTCCTTGTATAAACCAGTCTCTAAATATGGGCTGTCCGCTGGAAAGGGGTACAACCTGAAGTGAAGGAGCTGTCCTTACTGAATTCCTGGACAAGGCCTTCGCTGTGAGTGACCAGCAGCTGCACCCCCCAAAGCACGGGAATGGTGCCTACATCCCAAAAAGACACCACAGTGCACTAAGGTGTCCACCACACTCTCCCCCTCTCCAGAATTCCCTGATGTCCTGGAAAGCCAACTCGGAATGGAAAGTTCCGACCTGAATAGTGACCATTATCTTTAGACATAGAGGAGGAATAGGAAAGCAGCTATTGTAGAGGGACCATCAAGGTTCAGAGACCCTCAAATGCAGAGAGCCTCAGCAACCAAGGGCACTGTTACGATCGAAACTGCTGCAGCAAGTTTTAAGAGCCACACCAGGTTAATTAGCACCACAGAGGTAAGGGTGCCTTAAATGAGTAGAATTGTCCTTGGGGGCCATGAAAGAGGAACTTCTGACAGGATATCACTGGCATCATCTACACTTGATGTTCCTGTAAATTTCCATATTGGTGTCCTATCCCTATTCCAAAGCCCATCCCTGATACCACCAGCAGTACCTATGTATGTCAACAGCTCCCTTCATCTTCTACTACCTTTCCCGTGTCTCTCTTCTTTAGTCCCTGAGACGTTGAGAAGAGCCAGAAGTTAATACCCTAGGACTGACCCTTAAACAATTAGGGATGGAAGTTGGTGGATAACAATCCTAGTCACTTGCCTCTTGGTGACACAGTTTGGAAGTATATTCTGCTCAGAGGGTTCCCCAGTTATCTGCAATGCCAACTCACTCATTAACACAAAATTTACTGCCTCTCCTTTCTTACACAATTCCCCAACTTCCTCTCTGGTTCCTAGGATCACCTCCCCATGAGTGACCAGTACCACATTCACTTTAAAGGAAACCCACTTAAGTGGATAAAGGAAGATTATCTTCATCATCATCCATCCTCATCATTATGATGAAGTCTCTGAAAGTAGAGTGTGCATCTATCCGATGGGGAAAAGCTATTGCTTTCTCCTCGACTTCTCCAAAACTTCTACGGGGCAATCGGTCTTTGGTGTCATCCTCCTTCTGGTCCATTACATGTGGGAAAGGATGGATGGACAGATGGATGGATGGATGGATGGATGGATGGATGGATGGATGGATGGATGGACAGATGGACAGATGGACGGACGGATGGACGGATGGATGGATGGACAGATATAGATAGAGTTCTGATGTTTTCATGACTATTCTTGCCCTTGTACAAAACCCTGTAAAATTTCTCTCTAGAGAAGATTCTAGCTGTGTAGCATCTTTGATTTTGGCTGCCTTCCATTCCCCTTCCTTCTATTTGTAACATTTTGGATGTCCTGTAAGAAAACACCCCTGCCCACACTTCGTCCCTGTGGACTCACCAGAGCAGACCTGCGTAAACCACAGCTTTCCAGATCCTCCAGGAACAGAGGCTCTGCAAATTGCTTTCCCCTGTTTAAGCCCCACCCGCCCCTACCCGTGGCTTTCTGTTACACTTAAGGTAAAACTCAAACTATTTCCTTGACTGCTATAGACTGGATACATCCCCACAAAATTCATATGTTGAAAACTAATCTTTTTTTTCTTTATTAATTTTAATTTATTGTGTTTCCATGGATTCAAGTGTCCCACCGAATATGACTCCCTTACCCCCTACCCCCATGTCCCCCTTTATGCCCCCTTTGCCCCCCTCCCTCCAACCCCCTCCCCCCTTCCCTCTAGGAACATGAAAACATCTACCCCCAAAATGTATTAATCACTATTTTAAAACATCCAAACTTTAAAGGTAAAAGGATTAAATAAACATATAACACAATAATCATTAAGATGACTACAGGCTATCAGGTTTCAATTGTCATTCCAAATTGTCTAGAGATGCAAGATCGATCGAGGGGTCCTTTCCATTTCAAAATTTCCTTAATACTGTAAATTTTATCATCCTAGATTGAGTTATTTGTGGCTTCACATTGTTAAAATAATAACGGGCTAGTTAATAAAAAATAATATAATGACAACAGTGGCAAGAAGTGAACATCGACCACGTTGCTATTTCCTTTGATTTACAGAGGCCCTCGAGATGGGGGATTGAAAGGCAGCTGATTTCTGAGTCAGGCAAAGAAGTCCATCATTGTTATGAAGACTTCAAGTCAAATCAGCCAAACGTGCTATCCAGGTTAACCCGTGAAGTATGTTCTGCTAGATCCTACCCGGCAAGGAGGAGGGAAAGCAGGTGTGCCGGCGAGGCTGAGGGGCTGTGCTGTTTTTGCAGGACAAGCAGCAGCAAAGCCTGAGAGATGTAGCCCTTCGAGGTGACAACTTTGAGGGCATGCAGAGATTTATTTGACAGGGAAGAGGAGGGCAGACCCCCTCCTCTAGCTCCTTGATTATAAACATTCAATACCTTTCTGGTTAAAAATGCACTCCCCCCCCCCTTGCCTATAAGTTTCTGATGCCCACTTAATTAATTCCTATTAGGAAATGCTGTTTCATTCCATCTACAGGATGGTGACCTTTGTGTGGCTTCCTCACTTAGGAAATTTACAAGTAAATCACCAAGAAGTATGTACACATACACTTATAAAATATACATGTGCTTGTAAATGAAAATGCACCAAATTGAAAAAAAAACAAACCCTGCTACATGCATTGCAAAAAAACAAAAAAAAAAACCCACAGGCATATGTGTGCATAAGAGGTGGGAGGCAGGTGTTTGGGAAATCTTCACACCATCCCAATATTTTTCTAATGGTTTCCATTTCCAATGTGAGGGAGAATTTGGAAAACATTAGCCACTGTGGTGTGCTCTGAGCAGTGACATGTAGCTGGCAACGTGGTGAGTGGGATCCCCCCCTCCTTTTTATCCTGTAACAAAGAAATAGGGTGAGTTTATTAAAGCATAAATGCCATTTTCATCCTGCAATGTTAACTGCGTGGCTGGGATCCCTGAGGTACTGAGGCAGTCAAAGCAAACAGCTGTGCCACCTACTTGCAACAGTTGTACGCCCACCACTCAGCACCGAGGGGAGAAGCAGGTCAAAGAGAGTCATAAAAGAGGATGGGGAACCTTGCTTAGCTCCCTTCCCCACAGCCCGAGGGGCGATGCAGCCCTTCCGAGGGTAGGGGTGGTGTGTGCCGCTCGGAGCTCTGAACAGGCTCTTGCAACTTGTCTCCTATAAACCACCTACTGCATTTTTATATTCTACAGTCACAGAGACCAAAACAGTGTTTAGCAAATTAAAGGAACGCTAAATAAAAGGCATATCAACCAACCTAGCAGGCAGCTTGTCGATGATCCTGAGTGGGGGGTGGGCTAACTGCTGTTTTGGTGGCAAGTGGTTGCTCCACCATCCAAGTCTCTTCGTGGGGCTTGGGGAGGATGAGCCGCTCTGGCCAAGCTGTTATTAGGTTATCTTTGTGCAGCCTAAGGGTTGCCCCATGCCTGCCTGCATCAACAGAGAACATCGCGGGGGCTCAGGCAGAAGGAAACCGAGCCCTGCTTTGCAGACAATCCAGGGGCAAAGAGCTCTTTCCACTTTAACTCAGCTGCCTCGGCAGCCTGCGAGAGGCAGACTGTGCAGAGAACACACTCCCTCAGCACGCCTCCCTCTCAGCCTCTTCTCAGCTGAAGAGAAGTGTATAGGAGGGGCCTTGCTAAGTGAAAAGTATGAGAACAGAAAACCCTAAAATATGCCTTTCCTCTGAAATGAGACTGATGGCCACTACATCCCTGGAAAGGGCCAAACATGCACAAGCCTGACATGCTCATCCCTTGTGACTAGCCCCCTGTCTTGTGAGATACACTGCAGGCCAGGGTCGGAAGGAGAGTGGCCCCAACTGGTAATTTACAACCTGGACCTCAGTAGCAATGTGCCCTAATCATCTAAGATCAATTTTATCTAAGAGATTATTCCTAAATTTCCATTCACCCTACCCCTGGATGTAACTGACTCTCTTCTGAACCAACATTCAGTCCCCATAGAAACCTTGTTCCAACAATTGTCCCCTCTACAAGGTTAACATCTAAATATGATAGAGACTCTCAATTTTTAGAAACCAGCTTCATTTATTCAACACCATTAATTAAAGGCCTTCTTTGTCCCAGAAACTGTTCCAGAGATATGTCAGTGGCTGTATATGGGATATCTCAGTGCAATAAAATGTTTAAGGATTCCTGCTTTGGAAGAGATTATATTCTAGCAAGAGAACACAGATAATAACCAATAAGTGTAATATATTAAATGATAAATGTGATGAAAAAAAAGAAAACATCAAGCAGAACAAGAAGGAAGCAGGAACATAGAAGTTGAAGGGCAAATAGTGATTTCCAAAGGTCCGTTGGGATTTTATTCATTGAGAAAGCATTTGAGTCAAAACTTGAAAGAGATGAGTGAGTCAGAGGATGTCTGGGGGAAGAACGTTCCACGCAAAGGGAACAGCCAGGGCTAAGGTAAGAGGCATGGCTGGCATGTGAGCAAGAATGGCAGAATGGCTGGATGGGAGTGAGCAACGGAGGCGGGCACAGGAGTTCAGGCCAATGGGGAGGCAGAACACAGCGGACCTCACAGACTCTTCCAGGATTTTGACTTTGATGCTAAGAGTAAAGGGGAACCCTGGCAGATTTCCAAGACAGAAGTAATGTGATCTGACTCGTACATTAATGGGAACTTTGTGGCTGTTATGGGCAGAGTAGCAAATCCATATTCCCCATGGTTATTGATAGTTATCCAATCCTCTTGAAGTTGTCTCCACTCATTCTCTCACCACCCATTCATTCCCCAGTCTGCCTTCCACACCCACCAATATTGACAATGACCCCTTGGGGCAAAAATCCAGAGCAGGTCTTTTTGTCTTTGCTTCCCCTATCATTTTGGTCACTGTTGATGATCTCTCTTCCATGAAATTCTCTCCTACCTTGATTTTCTTAAACACCATTCTCAACTCTTTTCCTTTAATTACCTTCTTGCGTCTTCTTTTTCATCCTGGCTCTCAGACATTGGTGCTGCCCAGGTTTTTTTTTTTCTTTTCTTTTAGATTTTATTTATTCATTTTAGAGAGGAGTGAGAGAGAGAGAGAAGGGAGAGAGAAGGTGGGGGGGGGGGGTGAGCAGGAAGCATCAACTCTCATATGTGTCTTGACAGGCAAACCCAAGGTCTCAAACCAGCAACCTCAGAATTCCAGGTCAGCGCTTTATCCACTGAGCCACCACAGGCCACACTAGGTTTCTATATTAGGTCCTCTTTTTATTTGATACATTTTATGGGGGCAATTCCCTTCTTTCCCATGATTTACATTTCCATCTTTATGTTAATAACTGCAAAGGTATTACTTTTTCCAATCTTGATGTGGACATCCAGACCCATGTAAACAATTGCCTAATGGACATCTCTACTTGACAGTGGAGGCCCCAGAATTTCTATCTATGAGGAGTTTAGAAACAGTGCTCTACTGGGAAGGGACAGGCTGGAATTGTCTTAGGTTAAAAAAATCAGTACTAACAAATATGAACTCCTTGGCCCACATCCACTATCTCAGGAAAAGGTACTTCCATCTACCTAGTTACCCAAACCACAACTAGGCATCTTCTTTAGTTACTATCTCTGCATCCACAGTTTTTCTTCTGGGTGTAAATTATGCAATAGCCTCAATCCTCCTTCTTGGGACCCTGATAACACAATTCAGCCTTTAGTCTCCAAGGACTTGGCCCTTTGTACTACCCTCTCAGCAGCTTGCTGGGGTCCTGCTCCAAATCACAAAATTACCCTGAACCACCCTGATTCCTCCCATATGATCACTGACCAGAAAAATTCCGCTACTGTGTCCTGCCCATTAGACCAAATCTTCTTGGATACGACTCCTGTCTAGAACAAGCCTCATTCTCTGGACACCGTCAAATGAGCTGCTGAATTCAAGGGCCAGCTGTGTAGACATGTGGGTTCTAAGCTGCAGCTTCTTTTCTACTGGTTTCCACTGAAGTCCTAGCACAGTCCTCAGCCAAGCCAGCTTACCAGAGTCAGTACACTTGGTGCTCTCAGGACAGGACAGCCCATCTAGCAAAATGATCTGTAGTAAACTTTCACACAATAAAGGTTGAATTCTTACCCAGGCCCGATTCTGAAGTGAGTCGGGTGGTTATCCCACACGGCACTCTTGCAGATGGCAGGTCAAGAACCCCAGCTCTTCCTTTGCGGTCCCAGCACCCCAAATGTGCAAAGCAGGGAAGTGACCAGCATGAAGATGGACCTTTTCTCAACTGCCTCGGACCCGGAGTGACACCACACATCTATTAACATTCCATTGGTAAGAATTAACTGTATGACCTCATCTGTCTATCCCAAGGCTGGGAAATAGAGGGGATGTGGGTATTTGATGAGTGCTAATTAATATTATTTCATTATTATTTCAGGAAGCTAAACATTACCTCCGGGGTCGAGAGGTCTAGCAAAGAAATGCCTTAGATCTCAGAGTCAAACATATATTTGCATCTAGTAAGAATAGCAGTTGGGCAGGCTTGAGGGTACCTCCGCGTGGGACTTATGTTTGGCAATTACTGAGCATGCTGACCCACATAGGGAGAGTCAGCTTTTGGTAGATGCTCCCTGATAATGAAATGGTGAGACTGAGTAATTGATGGCTGTCTGACAAACTGGCAAAGCCCATACAGACATCCTGAAAAGTTCATTAAAAATCACACACTCAAATACACCAAGATTACTTGTGACTCTCTTCCCGCCTGCAATATAATTAAATAAAGCTTTATCTGACCATTTTACTTGTATGCATTAGGGACGCTGACCCGGGCTCTTTTCCTCCAAAAGACTTTAATATGCCCTTATCTGTTTGTACTAATTGAGTTTCCTCATACTGCCACATGGGCAGCAGCTAAAAGGAGATGGGCAGTCAGATCTGATCTGTCTATGGGATGGTGCTAGAGCTCCTAAAGATCTCTGCATGACCTCAGACCCTTGGGGCCTCAGATTAATAATTAGAAGTTTCAAAATCTTATGCGTTCATACTAGGGGATCTTGTCCATATACAAAAGGAAAATACTCTCTAATGCCCATAAGAGCCAGATCATCTCATGAGTGAGTGGTATAGCCTAGGTGAAAAGTAAACAAACCATTAGCTCTACCTGATTATAGTCAACAGGAATGGTCCTCAAATGTAAAGATCCATCAGCATCACCTGGAAGGCTTGTTAACACACAGATTGCTGGTCCCACTCCAGGGTGTCTAACCGGTTCCCAGATAATCTGAATCTGCTGGCCCGGGAACCACACTTTATGAGAACCATTGGTGGAGAGGAAGGTAGGCTCACTGTATTCCCTGCTCTTATTGTACTTTTTCAAAAGGAACAAGAAATATGGCATCCTCTCTGAAATATCCCAATTTTTTAAATCTTGGTAACAGATACAAAATTATTTATAAAGCACTCTATGAGCCAGGGTCTTGAGTTAGATTTTGCCGTTAATCTGAGTTCTTAGCTCTACCATAAACCTTTGACCAAGGGGATACACACAAAAACACCCCCCTCTACCCCTTTGTATGGGAAGATAGCACCTTCGATGTCAGAGCCGCAACTTTTAGAGGTCACATAACCCAAGCAATTGAGTCAAACAACTCTGCTGATAAATGAACAAATATATTAAAGTCCATTCACATTCCCTTCCTATCCTAAAAGCTACATTTGCTTAGAAGCAGATTACAACCCTTATATTACCTCTGACATCCCCAAAGTAAACCTCGAAACATTTTAAAACATTTCCAAGGAACATACCCTTGAAAGATGTAGATCTTATTTGGATCAATTTTTTTAAAAAAACAAGGACACTTCTACCTAAAACATCTGAGATGCATGTTTCCATAAGCATTGGGTTCTGTGTAATCTCACAAACACTAATGGACACCCCTGATATGCTAGATGCCCTGTCAAATACTGGTGATGCAGAAATGCCCACCCCTGCCAGATCTCACCAATGCTGGGTTCCATGGAATCTAGACTTAAAAAATTAGGAGGACCAGGAGCAGAGAAGAGAAATGCAAATAGACATTAAGTCCAGCCTCATCTGTTTTATATACTTTGGGGTCCCATTAAAGAGTTTATTTGAAAAACATTTCCCCTGCATAAAAACAATTTATCATTAATTTAGACAATGATTATGCAAATCAAATACTCTTGGTTCCTCATCTTAGATGGATCCAAACTTTTGGGCCACTTAGCCTCCTTTAATATGACAAATTTTGAAGGCCAAATCATGTCAAATAATTATTTCTGGTATGGAAAGTCCTTGGTTATAATTCTGATTATTCTAAACAGACTATAGTAAAATACGACAGAATTATTTTCATTTCCTTCGGAAGACAAAGAACACAAAATTATGGTAGGCATTTCTAACGATGCCATCATGATAGGTACAGACCCCCTTATTCTGGGCAGAAGTTCAAGTAGGTGGTGACTGTAACATACATTGCAGGGTGGGCTTGCTTCAAGTATAACCCAAGATTACCATAGCACATGATTCCTGCCTTCTATATTATATTCTTGTGCCTGATTTAAGGGAAAACTTTGTCATGATAAATAGTCAAGGACATATTGTGACAAAATGTGTATGTTTCTTAACTAGTGAAAATGCTGCTATCTTGTCTTTTTTTTGTTTTGTTTTGTTTTTGTTTTTGGTTTTTTTTTGGTTTTTTTTACAGAGACAGAGATAGACAGGGACAGACAGACAGGAATGGAGAGAGATGAGAAGCATCAATCATCAGTTTCTCGTTGCACGTTGCGACTTCTTAGCTATTCATTGATTGCTTTCTCACATGTGCCTTGACCGTGGGCCTTCAGCAGACCGAGTAACCCCCTGCTGGAGCCAGGCAAGCTGGTGAGCTCTTTGCTCAAGCCAGATGAGCCCGTGCTCAAGCTGGTGGCCTCGGGGTCTCGAACCTGGGTCGTTCCTCACCCCAGTCCGACGCTCCATCCACTGCGCCACCACCTGGTCAGGCCTATCTTGTCTTTTAAAATGGGCATTTGATCAACTCAATCTGAATCCAAGTCCTAAATTACATTGCTCTTTTTTCACCAATTAAAATATACTGCTCAAAAAATCAGGGGGTATTTCAAAATGAATATGAAGTGATAAAAAAAAAAGAAGCATTTGATTTTTTTTTATTAAAGAAGAACATCAGAAAAGCAAACAAGTCAAAGAAAGTTGTTTGATTATGCAAATGAGATACAAAGCCAACTTTTATTTCATTGGTGAAAATGCACTATACAAAAGGCTGAAAGTACTGGAGTATCTGCACGTTCCCCTAAATTTTGTGAGCAGATGTAATTTCTGTATAAAATTGCCTTTTATCTGTTCTTTTCTCTGGATAGATACAACAACACAGACACAGCAAAAGGACACGTCTGGCAGGATCACAAAGTTTACATGCGCGACAAGGTATTCTCCGTGCCTCCGCCCTGACACTTCCCCGCCACTGTTGCAAGTCGAGAAATCTGCCCTTGCGTAAAAATCCTTGTGCTGAAAAAGTGAAAGTGCTGAGAACGAGGTCTTGGAAGCCCAGATTCAACTGAACGAGTGGAAGAGAGAGAAGTCGGTCATCAAGGGTGGAGAGGAGGCAATGTCTGAAATGGACGCACTGTCAGCCCTGTACTCTTCAATACCCGTCCACGGGGACCAGCTGCTGTGTGGAGATGGAGCTGTCACCCTCTACAAGCCTCCTACTCGGGCTTGGCATGTAGACCCCCACCCCCAGCCCATACATGTTAGGAACTGTGCCTCTCACTGAAAGACGAACCAAAGGAATGGCAAAGGGCTGCTCTGGCAATGCCAAGGGGAGAAGTCTGGGGGTTTGGAAGAGACACGACATGTACCACTGAACTGTTCTGATTGTGTCCAACTCGGAGGAGAAGAAAAATATGCCTATTGTTATCAGTGGATGTCTGGGGAGAGAAATCATCATTTGTGACGAACCCTAAACCTATTTAAAGTCATTAAACCGACTTCGTATGGGAAAGTGAGCCGTTGTCTCTTTACTCTCCTAATTAGCGCCTTCACTGCCTGGCACGGGCTTTACCTAAGGCAAAGTTTGTTCTTCTTGTCTGGCTTTCTGATCACCGCTGTGCTCGTGATGCCTCCTAGAATTTGCTTCCCTGCGATGATGAAAGGGGAAGACAACTGGCATGCTTCCAACCTGTCTCCTTCCTCTAGCTCAGTTCCTCCCTTCCTCTCTCTGAACCCCTACCCAGACCCCTTCCGTCTGGTGAGTCAGCTCACCTTTCCCCTGACAAACTGGCCAAACCTTCTTAGATGCGGTAAAATACACTCGGAGAGATAAGGTACGGACGGCTGTTTCGAGTTAAGAACTTAAACAAATAGTTAGAAAATGCATGTCAATCTGGCAATTCCAAAATACAAAAATATGAAAGGCACACAGACCCCTTTGCCTCAGCAATTCCATATCTAAGAATTATCCAATTGCTCGGAGATGTATGTATAACATACTGCAGCATTTTTGCATATCAAAATTAGAAATAACTGAAATGTTCAACACCAGGGGATCCTTAGGATAAACTCTGATCCTACCATACATGGAAAACTGTACAGCTATTCAAAAGTCCAGGGCAGGCCCTGGCCGGTTGGCTCAGTGGTAGAACACCAACCCAGTGTGTAGATGTCCCAGGTTCAATTCCCAGTCAGGGCACACAGGAAAAGCAACCATCTGCTTTCTACTCCTCCCCCTCCCCTTTCTCTCTCTCTCTTTTTTTATTCTCTTTTCACAGCCATGGCTCGATTGTTTGGAGCACATCAGCCCTGGGCACTGTGGAGCTTCCACCTCAGGCACTAGAAATAGCTTGGTTATGAGCCATAGCCCCAGATGGGCAGAGCATCAACCCCAGACGGGTGGATCCTGGTCTAGGCACATGAGGGAGTCTATCTCCCCTCCTCTCTCTCACTTAAAGAAAAAAAAAAGAAGATAGACCAGGGCAACTGTATGTGAAATTTTTTGGAATGATCTCCAGGATACATGGCAAGGTGAAAAAAGCAAGAAGTGAAAGAGTATGCAAATAATAATAATAATAATAATAATAAATACTCTCAAAAAAAGATGTATTCTACACAAGTACATGCATAGAACACCTCAGTAAGGATGCAAGAACATAAAGAAATAGATGAAAAGAAGAATTCTCTTTTGGGAAATGGAAGTGAGGGTCCAAGATAACACACGAGGGAGAAATCTGTTTTACTGTCTTATTTATTTGAACATTTGAACTGTGGGTGAATCAGATAACTGTATCGACAATTAAGTAAGATGTATGGCCCACATGGCCATCAGGGAGCAGCCCCACAATGGAGGCTTTCCCCCTGTGGTGGAGCCACAATGAGACTGACCTCTGAGAACCTAATTCTCTACATGACACCTTGCAGTGTTTCTGATACAATCCTTGAAGTAGCTGTAACACGTGAATCCCGAGCAGGGGGTGTATACTAAACACCAGAAAATGCTGCCATGCTAAGAATACAAAAATGAAGATCTCTGTCTGAGTTCCCTAAAACACACAGCCTGAGGTGGAGTGTTGACGCTTTACTTGGGAGGTACAGTCCCCCGAGGGGAAGGGTGAGGACAAGGGAAGTGAGGCCGGAAAAGTTGGAAGCAATCCCAGATTGTGCATTACTGTGTGGACCACAGCGCCAAGACAAGCAGTGAAAAAGTCACTGTTGGGTGCTCAGGAGATAAGGGACATATCTAGACAGGCTATACAGAGAAGCCCATCAGAAAGAGGAAAAAGAAAGGGAATTTATCTGTTTACCTCCCCGCTGTTTGCACCTCCATCATTCAACGTTTGCTCCACAGGGAGTTGACTCCCCTGCACTTCTGGGTTGCATTATCTGGCCCCTTTGGCAAATGCCCAGGAAGCCAGATCTGGTATAACATTTCCTTGGAGCCTAGAAGTGGGGGGAGCGGAAGAGACTGGGCCAGCAGCCTGTAGGCTCAGGCATCAGGACCCCAAGGCGCCACTGAGGGTCTGGCAACTATGGTAGCAACTGAGGCAGAGCAAGAGAGTTGGGGTCCCGCAAACAAGCTAGGCCAAAGAATCTAATGAGCAAGAAACTCTTATTCCCCCCCCCTAAGAATTTTGCCTAAGGGGAGATACAAATATTGCACCCCAAATTGGCAGTACCAAGTGATTTTAAAGAGATATGCACAGCCTTAGTCTGTTTGGGCTGCTATAAGAAAATACCACAGACTCAGTGGCTCGTGAGCAGCAGACATGTATTACTCGTGGTCCTGGTGGGTGGAAGCCTGACAACAGGGTGCCAGCATGGTTGGAGAAAGGCGCTCCGCCTGGTGGCAGACCTCTCATTGTATGCTCACATGAAGGAAGGAGCTGGGAGCTCTCAGAAGCACTTCCCAAAGACCCCACCTCCTAAAACCATCAACTTTGGGGGTTAGGATTCCAACATGTGAGTCTTGTGGGGACACAGACATTCAGAAAACAGCACTCTATTAGTTAGTTTTCACTATCTAACAAATCACTCTGGAACATAGGGGCTTAAAACGAGAACCATTTTATCATTGCTTATAGCTCTGAGGGTTGACTGCCGGCTAGACAGACTAGAATGGCCTCACTGCCACATTGAGAGGCAGGAGAGGCTGCCGAGTGGTGCTGTCAACTGAGGTGGTTCTTGTCCTCCAGTAGGCCAGCCCTGGCTCCTTCACAGGACGACGGTGGTTAGAAAGTCCCCAAGGTCAGAGAGTGAGAGCAAAGGGCCCAACGTGCAAGCACTTTTCAAGCCTTTCCTTGGATCGCATTTGTTAACGTCCTATTGCTGAAAACAAGCCAAGACCAGGGTCAAGGGACACTAAGGCAACATCCACCTCTTGATAGGAGAAGTGGGAGAGTGATATTACCCAAGGATGCGCATGCAGGGATGGGAGGAATCTGGGACAGTCAACCACAATCGGCCAAGTGCTCTGACAGCTAAGACAGTTCTCTTTACCATTCCTCGTCCTAAACAAAGGTGAAGAAAACAGTGTTCTGATCTTCTTTAGCGCTGGAAGGCCAATTTCTTATGTCGCCAAACCGACTATATTGGATGCTTTCACAAAGAGGCATGGACCCGGAAGAGAGCAGGCAGCTCTCGCCCTTTTTCACAAGACCTTGATAATTCACAATTCAGTCCTTCAGCCAGACCTTTAGAGCACGTGACCTCACACTGACCTCCTCAGCAATATAAAAGTTTACAGGATGATTATTTACATCAGTATTATTACTTATGCTCGTTCTTAATGGAAAAACTAGCATTCTGGCAATTTGCACAGAATTTTATGAGAAATCTATTGCAGTCAGCCTAAAACAACTAAAATACCATAGCTACAAAGAACCTCGATCCTCTTCTCTCTGTTAGGAGAAAATGAGAGTCTTTTTGGTATGCAATAGCTAGGCAAAGACCTCAAGGTTTCCCGTCACCCTCAGAAGGTTTGTTAAGATTAACACTCTAAACAGGCTTTCTTTGTAGGCATTAATGTCTCTTCAATCCAGGTAAACTGTTCCCAAATGCTCAAGCCACAGCTTCGTGTTCTAAGTAGTCAGGGGTCCCCATTCACTGAATCACTGAAGATATTATCTCATCCTTAGCCACCCTATTATGCCCAACTTTAAACAATTCAACCACTTATTAAACAATGATTTCAAATGATTACTTCGGTTTCTCACAAAGTATGGTGTCTAGATGATTTGCGTTACTATCACCAAGATGGAGTAGGGATGGAGAGGGGAGGGAGCTGAATGCTGGTTACCAGGCCCTGGCTCTGATTATTCTGATTCCGATGTGGGTTGAGGATGGGCTATGTAATTTCAGCAAGCTTCTCGAGACCATTCCAATGCATCTTAAAATTTGAATAACACTGTCAAGGCTTTTTCAAAGGCTTTTTCAAAGGCTCTAGTGAGTGTCAAGATTTTAGGAAAGGTTTACATCAAAAGTCCTCCATACAGACTTCGGTTTCTTTTGTGATACAAATTTCTAATTGCTAAAAAATTATCAAGTTATTAGTGGAAGAAACCTGTATATATTTCCCAGTCTCTTTCTTTTTTTTTTTTTTCTTTTTCTCTTTTAATTTAAGTGGAAGGAAGAGAGCAGAAAAGAGAAAGGAGAGAAGAGAAAAAAAAATAAGGGGAGGGGGATCACACTGTTCTAAGGAATGACCAATGCTTTTCAAATGGTCTTTGTTCCAACTTGTACCTGTTTTACAAGTCTTCATATTTCTTATTTAGTAGAAACTGGCTATGCCTCCCTGGACCTTGTTTTTGATCCTTACTTGGTCTTTGTTCAGGGAGTCTCTGACTAACAACACACAGTTTCCCTTCACATACATGGTCACAAACAGAATCAGAGGCTGCCAAATCCAACGTGCGTGCGTCATTATTATCCAGCATCTCACCTCAAACTCTCAGCTGAAGCTCAAGCAGGCATATTCTCATCAACTTCCCAAGTGATTAGAAAACATAGTCAGATTTAGTAATATACTTAAATCCAATCCTATTCCACATGTTAAAGATTACATGTGATGAGTTCATGACAAGGTGACTCATAGCAATTTCTCCAGAATCCAGACCCGGAAAGTTACACCGAACAAAAGACATATAGCCCAAGATTTCAAATGAACTTGGTAGACATTCTTTACAAGTTAAATCCACATTCCACCAGGAGGAAGAAACAGGAGGAAAACAGTATTTTCTAGAGCACCATGCTTAATAGTAACATTATTTTCCGCCTTCCCAGGGTATCAGCTATATTCATGGATTTTGGAATTAAACGACCTGGATTCAAGTTCCTGATGCCCATTTATTTTTTTAATTAAACTGGGAAAGGAATTCAAACTCTCTCAGCCCATTTCTTTGTCTGTAAAATAAAGACTTTAGTATCAGAACCTGTTAGGTATCCTTAGGTTTCAGAAAACCCAATTCAACTTACATGACATAGAATTATTGGCTAAAAAGTCTAAAAATAGTATAGGCTTTAATTTAGTGTTAATCTCACTCGCTGCTCAGTGAAATCAACAAAGTTTTCATTTCTTTCTCTTTTTCTTTTTCTTTGATGCTAATTTTACACAAAGCTGACTCTTCTCAATAGCATCCATGCTTCCATTTTCATATCTAAGAAGAAGAAAATGTCTCTCCAGGTATTTCTACAGAAGAGCCAGGAGCTCCCTGAAAATATCTCTTGTTTCTAACTGGTTCAGACTAGGTCATGTGATTATCCCTGAACTTGTAGCCAAAGGAATAGGATTTGCTAATTGGCTTAAGTCTATCAGGGCTCATCCTGGACATGTGGATGAGCTCTGTTTCCTCCAAAGCACAGGACATCGCCTTGGGGAGAAAAAAAATCTGGGTACTGTTATCAACAGGAAGAGAGAGAGAATCTGGGTGGCCTCAAACAAAAAATAATCACTACCCTTCTATAAATGGATTTGTGAGGATTACATATAGCAATCCACATAAAACATTAGTGGCCGGCACATGGTAAACACTCAATTAAAGTTTACTGTGATTATTGCTATTATTATTACTACTGTCAGCATCAATTAATGCGCCCAATGCATGGCAATGTTATTAAGGCCTGAAAATTACCCAGAGACTATAGGCATCTGCTTCTCATTTATGGAAATGAACGGAGGGATGTCATGCTTAAATCTCATTGAAGTATGCTTTTCTTAACCACATGTGGTTAAGAGTAATTGTTCAGCATGACAAGGTATGAAAGTTGAAAGTTCTGGGAAAAATCTACTGCTTGTCTATGCTCATAAAGCTACATTTCACCACCAGAAAGGACACCTTTATACCACCACTAGACATACCATTATAGAATCAGTCCCATCTGTCAAGATTATATTCAGTAACTACCATGAAAATAGGACGTCCCCAATAGTGATCTGTGTTGACTTTCACATCCTGTTCTTGTAGGTGAAACACTGGCCCAATTTAATAAGAATTCTAACCTATGAAATTCACTGCCTTTGTTATCCATCCTTTTCTCTGTATTTTTACACTACATCGAAGAGAATGGAGATGTGAGTTGGTGAAGAGAGGAGAGTAAAGAGGAAATGTGGATGAGTTGTAATCATTCATGACCAAATATTCTGTTTTGGCCCATTTAAACCAAAACAAATCTAAAACTACAGCAAATTAGAAATAAGCAAGGATTCCCACCAGATTGCTCAGGATTTCTCTATACATGTTCTCTGCTCCAGCCTTTTGGAACATTTTTTTATTTTTCATACAGGAGCATAGAAGAGTTGTCACTGGATGGCAAAGTATGAGTGATACTATTTTGTAACTCAGTTAATAATAACTAGGGCCTAGTAGACTCCACTGGTCATTTACCTGAGTTTGAAAAAAAAAAAAAAAAAAAAAACCAGAAACAAAATCAAAGTGCCTAAGAGGAAATAATTCATGCCTATTGCTGTTGCCCTCAAGGACGGACTGTGTGGTTTCCACAAAAATCCTTTCATCTATCTGGGCTTTTGTCTTGTTAGCCAAGAAATGAGCATTGTCACACAAGAAATTACTTCCAAACAGAACATTCTAAACCAGTGCTTCTCAATTGGGTGTACAACAGTGAAACGCAGGGGGCTTTAAAAATGTAGGCTCTGGAACCTGACCAGGCAGTGGTGCAGTGGATAGAGCGTCGGCCTAGGGTGCAGAGGATCCAGTTTCCAAACCCTAAAGTCGCCAGCTTGAGCGCAGACTCACCAGCTTGAGCGTGGGGTCACTGGCTCAGCTGGAGCCCCCTGGCCAAGGCTCCTATGAGAAAGCAATCAATGAACAACTAAGATGCCGCAATTGATGCTTCTCATCTCTCTCCCTTCCTGACTGTCTCTGTATGTCCCTCTCTCTGCCTCTCTCTCTCTCACACACACATATGCTAAAAAAAAAAAAAAAAAAAAAAATGTTCCCGGCCAGGGCACATAGGAGAAGTGCCCATTTGCTCCTCCACCCCCTCCTTTCCTTCCTCTCTGTCTCTCTTCCCCTCCCGCAGCCAAGGCTCCATTGGAGCAAAGATGGCCCTGGCGCTGGGGATGGCTCCTTGGCCTCTGCCCCAGGTGCTGGAGTGGCTCTGGTCGCAACAGAGCAACGCCCCAGAGGGGCAGAGCATCACCCCCTGATGGGCAGAGCATCGCCCCTGTGGGCATACCAGGTGGATCCCGGTAGGGCGCATGCGGGAGTCTGTCTGACTGTCTCTCCCCATTTCCGGCTTTAGAAAAATACAAAAAAAAAAAAAAAAAATGTGGACTCGGGAGCTTCACCTCTGAACTACTAAATCAGAATTTCTAGGGGAGAAGCACAAATACCTACTTTTTAAATATTTTTAACTTTAAAGGCATTTCTGATAAACAAATCCCAGCTTATACATAAATTTATATCTAAATCACTGCAGATGTAAAGGGCCAAAGTATGTATTATAAAATGTGCACTCTATGGTCCTGGCTGGTTGGCTCAGCTGTAGAGCATCAGCCAGCATATGGAAGTCCTGGGTTTCATTCATAGTCAGGTTACGCAGGAGAAGCGCCCATCTGCTTCTCCACCCTTCCCCCTCTCCTTTCTCTCTGTCTCTTTCTTCCCCTCCTGCTGCCAAGGCTCCACTGAAGCATAATTGGCCCAGGCACTGAGGATGGTTCCATGGCCTCCATCTCAGGCGCTAGAATGGCTCTGGTTGCAATAGAGCAATGCCCCAGATAGGCAGAGCATCGCCCCCTGGTGGGCATGCTGGGTGGATCCCGGTCGGATGTATGTGGGAGTCTGTCTCTCTGCCTCCACACTTTAGAAAAATACAAAAAAAAAAAATTTTGTATTCTATAAAAGGAAAATGCTATACATTACTTATCTAACACCCATTAAAAATGAGCTTGTCTGCTTTTAAATACTTTTACTTTACTGCATCCCTAAAATGGCTAATAACAAATTGACATCATAAATATAAAATTCTAGAATGAAACCTATGTAAAAAGATGAAAGCAATCACAGGAAGGAGGTACCTGATTTACATGTTGCCTGAGGTTCTATACCTGTCACAAAGGTGATATCATTTTACAAATACAGACAAAGAAAACAATAAGTAGGTTATGTTCATTCTTATTGAACTAAATAAAATTAAGAAGAGCAGGCTTTAAAACAGTCATATTCTTTTCATTAGAAAGAGAAAGCTTTAAAGGTCAAAGAAAGAAAAAGAGAAAGAAAAAGAAAAAGAATCAACAATATGCTATACCAGTGATGGACAATCTTTTGAGCTTGGTGTGTCAAAATTTGCCAAAAAAACGAGCATGAGTTGGGTGGTGTGTTACTTCGAGAAAAACACCCATAATTTTGTGATAATTTTAGTTAAAATAACAAAAATGTATAATTGTAATATATAACTGTATTTAATAAACCAAAAACTAATTATTTAACTTACCTGCTTAGTGACTTCTTTGCTCATCTGTCAGTCAGTTTCTTTTGTGGGTCTTGATATTATTTAACTTGTGTGGGGTGCTGTGAACTAAGATAAGTGAGGGGGAGGGGGAATTCTTTAACTAACCAGCCTATTAGTGACTTTTTTGTTGCTGAATTTCATTGGTTAAATCTTCAATTGAAGGTTGGTATTTTGTACACTTCAAGCCCAAGCAAACACTACTAACTTCATCTGTCAATCTGTTTCTTTTGTTGATTTTGATATTATTTAACACTGAGAATAAGGTCTCATAAAAGTTCGTAGAGGGAAAAATTGTGAGTAAAGCCATTGCTATATTTTTCAGGGTGCTAAAAGTGTCTGGTAATCGGTTCCAGGCACTCCAAATTTCCTGTTCATAGTGGCACTCCTCTTGATTCTCCAAGCAGCACCTTTCCAGATTCTCAAGCTTTGACCTCAAGTCAACAAACACCTGAGCCCAGATGCTGTCTTGAAATCACCTGAGCCCAGATGCTGTCTTGAAATTCTGCAAGTTGCATCTTATGTAAATTAAGATGGCTGCCGCTATTTCTAATGGTGGGAAACAGCACCCATAGCACAGGCCCTCGCCTCTCCCAGCCTCCCCCTCACTTATCTCAGTAATGATGGTCAATTAGAAATCCACGACACCCCAGAACAGTAGATTGGATGATGGTTGCTGTGGTTATGTGGTTGCTGGTAATAGTGATCATAGGGTCCCCAGAGTTGTGTCACCCATGGCATTCCACTGCTCCCTGCTCCGCTGGCCAGAAGTGAGGTCAAAGATCTCCTAACGGCCTAACCTGAAGTCCCAGAACTAGACGCTCTGTGCCGGAGTTCTGTTGTTTTGGCCTACAGACCTCCGGCACAGAGTGTCTGCACTACGGCAAATGTTTTATCCTCGGTTACTGCACCTGGCCATGCAGAAGCCAACCATGAAACGTCCTTCTCAGCATGCGACCCCATACTTCTCTGGTATGCAGCCACATGCGGCCGCATGTCATCAAAAATGGCTACATATGTCAGTGCTGACACACATGTCATAGGTTCACCTTCACGGTGCTATACTTTAGAGCAGTGTTTTTCAACCAGTGTACCGTGGCACACTAGTGTGCCGTGAGACATGGTCAGGTGTGAGTATAAATACATTTAGAAACTATATTATTAACTATATGTATAGTATGTACTGTGTTAGAGTGTCATTTTGGTAGGTGGTGTGCCCCAGGATTTTGTAAATGTAAAAAATGTGCCACGGCTCAAAAAAAGGTTGAAAATCACTGCTTTAGAGAGAAGAAAGACATAAATAAGTAAATGATTAATTCTTGAATCAATCTATTGATGACTGTGCCCATGAAAATTTTTTCGGTCTGATCTACATTATTCACCCCAGTTTTAGCAAGCAAATTAGAAACATAAGCTATAAAAAGCAAATGACTACAGGGTCATATATTTTGATGTGTGTTCTTACAATAAATTGGACCATTTTGTCAAAAGATGTTGTTCATATTTAAGACCCCACTAAGCCTCTCACGTTCCAATCAGAAGGAAAGTCCTAGAGAAGAATAAAGACAATGTTACCTTCACCCATTCACTTTATCAGTTAAAGAGAGGCAGCAAAGGTGAGTTCAACATATTGTAAACATTTATCACCACACATGGGTGTGACTATTCAGTCTTTTCCTTGGTCCACTAATCACTGTGTTTTATCATTAAGCCTACGACTATATTTACTCAGCAGGAACTAAACAGAGAGAGAAGAACAAGCACATAAGAGTCAAGACAACTGAGGAATAGTACAGAAAAATGTGACATTCCTGGAACAAAGAAGACAGGGATGTCTGAGAAAGCTAATGACAACGTTAGATCAGCATTTCCCCAAATGTGTTTCTAGATGTTTGCCTCATGAGAGGCTCATAGCCATGTAGATGGCCATGGCCAAGTGAGTATGAGAAACATTGCATGCCATATCTATCTCCCCATATCTATCTCCCCAACTTCTGTGGAGAGTCACAATATACATTAGCATAAAGAGACTCTGGGGGCCCTAGCTGGTGGCTCAGTCGATAGAGCTTCAGCCAGTAGATGAACATCCCAGGTTCAATTCCCGGTCAGGGCACATAGGAGAAGAGACCATCTGCTTCTCCCCCTCTGCCTCTCCCCTTTCTCTCCCTCTTTTCCTCCCACAGCTAGAGGCTTAATTGGTTTGAGCGTGACCTCAGGTGCTGAGGATAGCTCTGTTGGAGTGCATCAACATCAGACACTAAAAATAGCTCAGTACTTGAGCATCATTCCCTGAAGGGGTTGCCAGATGGATCCTGCTCAGGGTGCATGTGGGAGTCTGCCTCACTATCTCCCCTCCTTTCACAAAGAAAGAGAGAGAGAGAGAGAGAGAGAGAGAGAGAGAAAAGAAAGAAGAAAGAAAGAGAAAGAAAGAAAGAAAGAAAGAAAGAAAGAAAGAAAGAAAGAAAGAAAGAAAGAAAGAAAGAAAGAAAGAAAGAAACTAACTCTGGGAAGTCCCATGAAAGACTGACCCGCTTAGCTTAATCCAAGTTACAAATTTATTCAATTGTGGAATTCTCTTTTGGCTCTCTTGGCACTTACAAATAGTCCAGATAGCTAGTGTTTTTATAAAACACATAGAAACTGCTAGAGCCACCAACAAAAGATGGTAGTTGAAGGCAGACAGGAAAAGAATAATGCTTCAGGGACCAGCCGAGACTTGACATTCTCACTGCTTTTCATTTCTGTGGCAGACAACCAATGGCACATATATGGAAGGAACAAGGCAATGCCATGTTCTCAAAACTCCGCGCATGAGATTAATAAATCATTAAAAATTCAAGAATTCTCTAATCTGAATTCAAGTAAAAGAAGGCAGAGATGAAAAAGATACATCACTCCCTAAGTACGGTTAAAAGATGACATACATGTAGATTGTTTCACCATCACAATAGCAGAAGAAGAACAAAAGTGGGCTTATATACCAGAAAGGTTAGCGAGCTCACGGAACAGAAGGCTAGCATCTGCGATGCACCAGACTCTGCCCGTGCCAAATCCATGGAAATGGTATGAATCTAAGGAGAGTAAAGATCTGGGACCAGTAACTCATCGACCCCTTAGGCGTCTTGCATCCTGGGAACTCAGGAAGCCTCAGAAGACATATGTGGGAATGTCAAGGTTCCCCTGGACTATGAAAGCAAAGGTAACTGCCCCCAAACTCCAGGACTGTGCTCACTTGGGAAGTTCAAAGGCCGTAAGTATCTCTTTCAACCTCTTCTGCTTCTCTGCCCACCAATACACTCTCTCTGTGTTATTACAAGTCCCCCCACACACCAGGAGTCTGTGTCTTTATTTACCCTGTTGACAGGCGAAGAGATGTAAATAGGCCATCAGGAAAGCTGCTTTTTCATTTGCACTCCTTCATTCGTTTTGTGTTGATAAGATATACAGCCCCGGAAAGCTATAAATAAGAGGATAGAAACAGCTTGAGGGGCTGGTGATGGAATCACAAATCATCAGTTACATCTTCATCTGTACCCTGATGTAGAACCTTTATAATTGCCAAAATATATTTATCTCTGCTCCGGCTGCACATTTGTATATTAGACGCTAAAACGAAGTGACCTCAACTTGCCTAAAATTTCCACAAAGTTTCATATTCACCAGCTCAAATCTGGTTGGAGTGGATGCTACGATTTCTTTTCCTGCCCAAGGCAAAAGTGAGCTGTGCTAGTGCCTCTGTTTCCATGTGTTTCCACAAGGCCTTTGTCTGCTCCCAGCGTCACACAGGACGCCCAAGGCGGCCAGGATTGCAAGGGTTTAGGCCGACCGGTCTACTTACCCTGATATAAATTCTTACCAATTGACTTCCTTTGTGATTTACAGTATAAATTGGGAAAATATGGGGAAGTAAAGAGTGTGGCCTCCACAACCCCTCACTTAAAATGTATCTAAAATTTTCTGAAACTAATTTATTTGCCCTCCCCATTAGAAAAGAATTTCGTTGGCAAACAGTCAAGCTGCTGCTATGGATTTAAGAGGATGAGCTCAGGCTGTCGGAAAGAGAAGCCTGGATGCCCAAAGGTTTGATCTGAAGAAGGAAGAAGGCAGAGGGTCCTCAGTGGACAAAACCTAAATGTAGGTCACCTGTGCGGCACAGCGAGAAGGGAGGGTGGACGTGTGACAAGAAGGAACAGTAAATGAAAACAAGGGACAGTATGGCAGAGACAGATTTTGCTTTCTTCATAATGTTGCGTGAGCCTCACCCTGAAAACCGGATTCATATGAATACCAGTACTTCCTGAGTAGTTGCTCTAAGCCGGACCCTGGGTTAAGTGTGCACATGCCCCTTCCCATTCCCGCTCATTCTATGCAGCTGCTATGATTATCCCATTTCCAGATCAGAAAACTGAGGCGTGAGACAGCAAGTGACTTGCCCAATGTCAGACAATGAGTAAGTAGCATTGGGGTTGGAGGTCCAGATGGGCTCAAGGATTTAACCAGAGCAGTCTGACTTTTACCTCAAGACTGTCATCACTGTACTGTATTGCCTTAATTCTCTTTAAAGAAATAGACTGACCTGGCCACCAAGATGCTAAGAAAAAGGTCAAAAGAGAAAAAAGGTGAACAACAAAAACAAAAGTATTGAGCAAATAATGAAGGAGAAAAATTACTGAGCTTGGAATCACGATATGGGTGTTTTAGTCCTTGCTCTTTCATTTAATTATTTGAAAGACAAGGCACAGATTCCCTGGGCCTCAATGTTTTGCACAAAAAGCTTGCAAACAGAGTAATGGGATGCTGAGTGAGACTTCCTCTGTTGCTCAGAATTGATAACAGGCCACAAAGGAGAGGACAACGAGGGATCAAGTGCCCCACCTCCCACCCCCATTCTAAAGACAGCCATAAATGAATGGGGCCAGATATCCAGTCCAGGGATAGTAAGAAGAGGCAGACAGATAGGCTTTGCTCCCTCCCACTCTCACCCATAAAACGCTGTCAGTGTAGCCAGTCCCCTCAGCATTTACCATTTCCACATAGTCCCTCAGTTTTCTACAGAACTAATTTGCAGCTCTCTGCCTGTGTGCTTTGCGCTTCCACCGGAGCATGTGCAGCCTGTGCACATAGTAGTCTGGAAGTACAGTGTTGTTATTTCTCCCAGGAGCAGCCCTTCACCAAGCATGGCAAGGAATTGATAGAAAAATAAACCAGCTTCCTTGCCTTCAGGAAATGCCTTGCTTGGAAAACTCCTTCAGTTGGTCATAATAGGACTGGCTGAGCTGCTGTAACAAATAACCCTAACTCTCCATAACTTAGTACAACAGAGGTCGTGTCATCTGTGCAAAGATCAATGTGGTTGGGATTTGATCTTGAGGTTCTACAATTTGAACACACAGCTTCCACAGACACTACCAAAAGGGCAAGAAGGGAATGGGTGAGACACACTGGCCCTTAACTTTCTTTACCTGGATACTTATCACTTCCATTCAAAGCCCATTGCCCGAAACTAGTCATATGGTTCCAACCTGTTAGCCCTTTACTCCTCCTTCAAGCGCAGCTCAAAGAGCGCATCCTCCAGGAAGACTTGCATGATCGCCTTCCCTCTACCTTCCAAAAAGAACAGATGGCTTCATTCACCTCCATGTTAACTCCTAGCGCCTTTATACATGTCTCTAACTTATGCTTTTCAGACCATCTTGTAATTTTGCTTTCCCAAAATTATTTTGTGAGCAACACAAAGGCAAAACTAACATGCTTACTTCTTTTTCTTTTTTATTTATTTATTTTAATTTTAATTTTCTTTAGAAAATTAAATTTAACAGGGTGACCTTGATCAGTAAGAGTACGTAGGTTTCAGGTAAATGTTTCTATAGCTTTTGAACTGTTGATTATGTTGTGTACCCATCACCCAGAGTCAAATCATTTTCCATCACTATATATTTGTCCCTCTTCAGCTTACTTCTTTTTCAAGCCCCCACCACAGTGCCAGGAAAAGTAGCAGGGTTTAATCAATGTTTAGTGAATGAATGAATAAAGGAGTGAGTGAGTGAACTAGGGCTTCATAAATAGCTGTGACCTTGCAAGTTTCCGGTAGGTCTAATCATCAGGGCAGGCAATCAGCATCTCCATGAAGCCATCCTTGACTCTTCTGATGTAGAAATGCTCTTTGACTACATTTCTCCTTCTGGGAATGGCAAGGAACCAAAGTCGAGGAAATAGCAGATAACAGTAAAACCCAGGATCAGGAGCCTTGAATTAGTACAGCAGGATGCAGATGCCAAGCACAAGGTCAGGAATAAAAACTGGACCTGCAGGCATTAACACACTCTCCAGGATGGCGTGCTCCACCCCCCTGCTCCCGCTCCCCACACAGTAACCAGCTTAAAGCCCCGAGGACAGTGGGCATTTCCAAGACCGCAGTCCAAAGCCTCACAAGAGACAAGCTGATCCCCAACTGGCAAGCTTGAATGGTGGAACTAGATGTTTCTCAGCTGAGGAGCCCCTGAGAAAAGCAAAAATTTAAGCTTCCTAAAATTCATCACCCTTGCTATATGCTGTGACTCTCCCATTTGTACCAGCAATTATAGGAGTTTCAGCTTCTCAACATGATATTGAGAAATTAACTAAGCATTTATAAATAAGTCCTGACCCAGAATATCACCCTTGCTAATGTTCTACAAGCCTTGTGGGAACTGCTGCTCCAAGCTAGGTCCTCACTGTTTAGGACAGTCCCCACCAAGAAGAAGTCCTCATTGCCCTTGATACTGCCATCTGTGCAAGACATACTGTACTCTCCAGGGTTAGCAGTTGTCTTGCCAGGCTGCCCTGCCGGAACCAAGCTGCTGGACAGCCCCTTAGGCCCAGTCCTAGAGCTCTTCAGGGCATCTAGTCAACCTCACATGGAGGTTAGAAGATCAGAGAGAGTCCTGGGAGTCACGTTCTGCTCTGGACCCAGCGATCCAGCCCAGATGGCATGGCCCTCAGGTGTGGCTACATAATTTGCAGGATCCAGTGCAAAATGAAAAAGGAGAACACCTTGTTATAAAATGACTTATAATTTTAAGGTAGTAATAACAGAGCTTAAAACCCGAGGGCTCTTCTGAACATGGTGCTCTGTGTGACCACACAGGTTGCAGCCCATGAAGCTAGCCTTGATTACTGGCCTGCGCTGGTCCCAGGCATTAAAGGGGCACTTAGAACAATTTGAGGAAGACAAATCCAAGATGTGAAGCTCCCTCCAACATGGGGACTGGGGTAGGAGCAGGCTTGCTGAGATTTCAAAGACAAGGGGCAAATTCAAGGTGACTTGGCTCTATTTGTCCCCAAATCCCCAAATATCAATAAACTCATGATGGAAAATGGCTCAGTAGTTAGGAGGCATTTACCCACCAGAATATTACACAGTCACCAGAAATGATGTTCACAGGGACTTCTCATAATACAGGGCAAAATTATTGCAATAGAATGTCAATTGAATAAAATATAATCACAATTATGTTCATATGTACATATAGAAAAAACTAGTTTTATTTATTTTTTTTAAGTGGCAAATTTGTTTTATTTTTTACAAGTTTATATTTTTCTTCAAGAGAAATGCCAACCCATCAATGTAAATACTCAATGTAAAGTTTAACGTATTTCAAATATGTATCAATATATATTAATATATATCGGTTTACACTTCACTTACATACTTGCCTTAAAAAAAGGAATGAATGAGGGAATCCTCTGTCTGATTGTGATGCATTCTGCCAGCTTTAATATTCTTCATAAATCATTTATTTATTTGGAATTATTACACAAATTTCATGTGTTAATCTCTAAACAAGAGAGAAAATCTAAATCTTTATCATTATAAATTGTGGTATATAGAAAACCAGAAGATTGAGAGTATGATTATAGTTTTACTAAATATATTTTTTTGTCCTCACTTCTTAACTTCTCTGATATATTTTTGTATGAATCTAAAATCTGATATATCTTTGTATGAATATAGAACATGAGAAGTTAGAATAGTAACACACGAATCTCTAGAATCCACTCACTTTTTAACTTGGAAATTCCATAACTTTGGAAAGAAATTTTTTAAAGACTATTTTTTTTTTCTGTTTAACATTCATATGCTAATTTTTTTAATTTATTTATTTATTTATTGTGTTTACAAAGATTATATCTTCCTGTTGGATTGCTCCCTTTATCATTATGTAGTGACCTTCTTTTTCTCTTACTATAGCCTTTGTTTTAAAGTCCATTTTGTCTGATATAAGTATTGCTACCCCAGCTTTTTCTTCATTTAGCATTTGCATGAAATATTTTTTTTCATCCTTTTACCTTTAGTCTAAGTGTATCTTTTTTTTTTGAGGTGTGTCTCCTATAGACAGTACATGTATGGGTCCTGTTTTCTTATCCATGCAGCTACCCTATGTCTTTTGATTGGATCATTTAAGCCATTTACATTTAAGGTTATTATTGATATGTAGTTTTTTATTGCCGTTTTGTTCTTTAAAGCTATATTTCGCTTTTGCTGTATTCTTTTCCCCCTTTGTTCTGTTTACAACAGGCCCCTTAACATTTCTTGCAGGCTTGGTTTGGTTGTAATGAATTCCTTGAGTTCTTTTTGTCTGGGAAGCTTTTTATTTCTCCTTCAATTTTAACTGATAGACTTGCTGGATAAAGTAGTCTTGGTTGTAGGCTCTTGTTCTGCATTACTTTGAATATTTCTTGCCATTCCCTTCTAGCCTCAAGTGTTTCTGTTGAAAAGTCAGATGTCATCCTTATGGGGCCTCTTTGTAGGTGATAGCCTTTTTTTCTCTAGCAGCTTTTAATATTTTCTCTTTATCTCTTAGCTTTGCTATTTTAATTATGATGTGTCTTGGTGTGAATTTCTTTGTGTTTCTCTTTAATGGAGTTCTCTGTGCTTCTTAAACTTGTGTGACTTTGTCCTGCATCAATTCAGGAAAGTTTTTGGCTATGATTTGATTGAACAAGGTTTCTAACCCTTGTTCTTTCTCTTCTTCAGGAACTCCTATGATGCGGATGGTGTTTCTCTTTAAATTGTCACAGAGCTCTCTTAGAGTTTCCTCAGATATTTTTTCATTCTTTTTTCTTTTTGCTGCTCCACTTCTGTGTTTTCATTTATCTGGTCTTTTAAATCGCTGATTCGATCCTCTGCTTCATCCAGCCTGCTATTAATTGCTTCTAGTGTAGTCTTCAGATATTGTATTTGTCATTTCTGACTAGTTCTTCTTCATTATGTCAATGTCCTTTTTAATACTTGTTATTTATTTATGTGCTCACTGTGACGATCCATTGTTGTTCTAAGATTTTTCAGCATTCTAATAATCATTATTCTAAACTCTGCCTCTGGTAGTTTGCTTATATTTGTCTCACTCAGCTCTTTCTCTGAGGGTTTCTCTTGTTGAATCATTTAGATTGCACTTCTCTGTCTTCCCATTTTATCTGTGTTGCCCTGGACTTCCTTGGTTGGGTCCTGGGGCAGGTCAGTGGGAGTCACTGCCTATAACTGGTTCTTATCCACTTTTGGGGAGCTACAGGTTAGCCAGATCTTGTGGCTGCTTCTGCTGGGTCCAGGTGCTATTGTAAATACCAGCTGCACTCCTAGGCTTGCTTTTATCTAATTTTGGCCTGGGAGAAGTTACTTGAAAACTTCAAGCTCCCTTAAAATCTGCTTTCTGTTGTCTTTTAATGCTGGCTACTTTTTGGGCTCAGTACTGTAATTCAGTGATTAGGTATGGTATTATATGTGGCCTACTTCTTTGCTTTAGGTGTTTTCTATCTAGGCATTTTAGCTCCCATTTTGTGGTCTCTCTACCAGGCCCCAAAAAACTAGTTTTAAACCGAGTATAATTTCAACAGTGGGTAATCTAGGTAGAATTAAGGTGACATTTGTTATCTTCTTTACATTTTCCTATGACTCAACTTTTCTCCAGTGAACAAATATGTAGTAAAGAAAAAAAAATAATTACATACTCCAAGATAGACCAGAGTTGTAACTTTCTGTTTTCTCTTTTCTGACATTTATTTCCCCATGATCTACTTCACTTCATTACCACAAAATTCTTGAATAAGAGGGTGCCTTAGTCAGTTTAGGCTGCTAGAACAAAAATACCATAGACTAGGTAGCTTAAACAATATTTATTTCTTACAGTTAGGAAGGCTGGGAGTTCAGGATCAAGAGCCTGGCAGATCCGGCCATAGTGAGTGCCTGCTCACTATGTCCTCACATGGAGAGGTGAGGGTGAGATGAGGAAGAGGGAGAAAGCAAGCTCTTTCTGCCTCTTTTTATAAGGGCACCAATCCCACCTGAGGGTTCCGCCCTCATAACCTAGTTACCTCCCAAAGGCCTCATCTCCAAATACTATCATGTCAGGGGGTTAGGGATTCAACATATGAATCAGGAAGGTAGAAAGCACAAACGTTCGATCCATAAGCAGGGATGAAAGGGAAGTTGATTTTGCCAATTAAGGACTACTCTTTCTCTGTTAATTTAAAGCAGTCTCTTTCAGCTGTGTTCAGTATAATCTCAAATTTTCTGTTGTCCTTTATTCACAAAAGCTCAGTTGAAAGAAATAAGAAACATGGACGATTTCTTAAAAGATAACCAGAATATAGATTCCTCCAGATATTACATACCTGATCTTTGGAATAAGCATAAGATGAGAATTAAGCAGGAGACATTGTTGTGACATGCTACCAAGTGTTTTTCTGACCTCTGCTTTCAAATTATCCCATTGGCCTATGTGGGGACATTTGGTTTATGTAGGGACAGTGAGAACTAGCTATCAATTAGGAAAACACCTAGATACATTTCTCTCAGATGTTCACTGATATAATCTGCTTTGTTTTATAGATACTTTGACCATGAAAAGGACCACATTTTTTCTCTTTGCTTTGGCTGGCAGGAAGCTCAGTGCCAAATTTATAGTTCATCGCTAATAAGTGCATAATTTATTATATGTATTTTGTTCACTAATCTTACATTCAGTTCAACAGACTTTTCCTTCCCTGATTTTTCTGTAGTTCAAGTTTTCTCATTACTTAGTTTTTATCTTATTATACTCTGGAAGTCACCTCAAAATTGTTTTTGAAACAATGAAGCCTTCCTTGACTATCTAACACCCTTACAATGACATGAGCTGTAACTACTCTTACATCATATGGCCCTCTAATAGATACCTCCATTAAAGACTTTTTTTAAAAACATAAATATCTCCCCCAGTGGACTGTACTTCTTGAGAGCATAAACTATGCCTTATTATTTGGCACTTGGCACTAACAGACAGTTGAAAACGTTTGCTTGAATGAATGAGTGCAAAGATGGGAGAATTCTTTGAAAATGACTGAAAATGTGCAAAAGTGACTTACAATGTGGTACTCGTTGCACATGACAGTTTGCTTTCAAATATTGGAAAAATGTTATCATAAGATAGCTCCATAAAAAAAAACTAGGATGAAATTTCAACATCAGATTATTCAGTGCTATCTACAAAGTTTGCTCTGCAAAATGAGTATTGGGCTGAAACTTGTTTGACACTCTTTCTTCATTGTCATTGCAAACATGTAGCTAGCTCCATGGTGCAGGTCCTACTGAGTAAAATCTCCTGTCAACTTGAAGATTTTTTAGCTTCAAGTCATAAAGTCTCTAAACAAAAATGCTTTTGTTTGTTTGTTTGTTTAAGATGAGAAGAGGGGAGATAGTAAGGCAGACTCCCGCATGCTCCCCAACTGGGATCCACCCGACAACGCTATCTTGGGCCGATGCTTGAATCGAATGAGCTATTTTTAGCGCCTGAGGCTGATGTGCTCCAATCAAGCTATCCTCAGCACCCAGGGCCACACTCAAGCCAAGTGAGCCACTGTCTTCTAGAGGGGAAGAAGGACAGAAGGGGAAGAGAGAGAGGGGAGAAGTAGATGGCTGCTTCTCCTGTGTATCCTGACTGAGAATCAAACCTGGGATGTCCATATACCAGACCAATGCTCGATCCACTGAACCACTGGCCAGAGCCACGAGTTTTAATGAACACAAAACCAGCAATCTTTTCTATGAGGAAACTAACACAGTCTAGATCTGTAAATTATACTTAGAAGCCCTTGAGAAACTGGAAAGCCATCACCTCAGTAAGTCCTACACCCAAGGCTTCTGAGAGTCTTAATCACCTGATAACAGACAATGGCTCATATTTGCATAGTACTTCATACTTTACCTTCTAAACATTTACTATGTGACAAGTGCCAGGGTAAGCACTTTACATATATAATCACCCCTTCCCAAGACTGCCTAGAGGCTGAGAGAAGATGATGGGTGAGGATACCAGTGAGGAAGCTGACAGAGAGCTAAATCACTCTGTGTAGGAAGAGACAGAAAGCCTTGGCTGGTTAGCTCAGTAGGTTAAGAGTGTCATCCTGAAATGACAAGGGTGCAGGTTCAATCCCTAGTCAGGGCACACATGGGAAGCAACCAATGAATGCACAACTGAGTGGAACAACAAACGAATGCTTCTCTTCCCCCTCCCCTCTCACCCCCTTTCTCTTTCTCTCTCTCTCTCTCTAAAAATCAATCAATAAATTAAAAAGTAATAATAAAATCAAGTCCTAGACAGATTGCTTGGAGCTTCATCCTAAGGCACAGAGGTTGCTTGTTCAATCCCTGGTCAAGGCACATATAGGAACAGCTTGATGTTCCTGTCTTTCTGTCTTTCTCTCTCTCCACCCCCCCCAACTCTCTTTCTTTGAAAATAAAAAATGGAGAGAAAGAGAGACAGAAAGACCCACAAGAAAGTTGTGTGACTTCTGAAAGAAGGGTCAGAGGTAAGAAGAGAGATGGGAGCCCCAGAAAGAATTAACTACTGTGGAGAAATTGAAGAAAGATTTGAATGTGACAGGAGTTTCAGGATGTGGTGTACAATGTAATCTTTCCATGAAACCTATTGGTAAAAATGTGTAAGGAGCTTCAATACAAACACTTAAGTGAGGTATGTGAAGAGTCTGAACACTAAAACATGCCCAGGTTACATATATGATTTCTCTAATTTCTCTCTTTATGAGATTCATTCGTCTAGACAAGGTGTCAGCAAACTATAGCCCATCGACCAAATCTAGCCAGTCTGGTTTTGCAAAGTCTGATTAGAACACAGACACATCCATTCATCCTGAGTATTTTTCACAGCCGCTATCACACTGCAATAGCAGAGGTGAGAAGCTGGGACAGAGTTGAAGCCCTGTGACTTACAAAGCCTAAAACATTGGCTCTATAGTCCTTTACAGAAATTTTGCCAACTCCTACTCCTGATTCCTAAATAAGAAATAGAGACAGATCAGTGGAAAGAAAATATTTTACCGGTCAGGCTAAGGGTGTTGGGGGAATTAAGCATCTGCAAACCTGAATTAAAGATATAGTCCCCGTTTACCTTGGCCAAGTTTTCCTCTCTGTAAAATGGGATTAATGATACATGTTTCACAGAGCTATAATGAGGCTCAAATGTGAAAACCATTTATTATAACATGCTCATATTCAGAAACATTAGAGAAATGTCAAGGATTGTCAACAAGGGTTCACAAGTGGCTCAGGATTTGTGAATAATAAACACTACAGAAGCCACAGGTATTGGTGGCGGATATATCACCCACCACAACATCATTGGACACAAAGGGAATGAATAAAATACTTGCAAAGGTTCTGGAACAGACAATTGCTCTTTCTACTAGAATAATTAGTTTAAATCACTTTTTGTCTTAAAAGTTTCTATGAGTTTAGTTTGAATTTTTTTGTGTGAGCATTTCCCATTTCCATGAAGCCCATCAACTATTTTAAAGCTCATTCACACACAGGAATGTCACCACACTGCAGAAGACATGTGAAGAGCCAGTACCACAGCTGTAAAGAAAGGCTTATGCAAAAGCAATGAAACTGAAGTCATCACAGCCATCACATGACCTAAGCAGGAAAAGACTAAAAACATTTCAGCCTTTCAGTGAATAAAGGGTGCTCATAAATTCTTTTTTTTTTTAACTTTCAGATCTTAAAGTGTGGGCATGAGATACAAAGAATCCACCAATGGCCTTTGAAGGCAAATCATAATTTTAGGACCACTAGAGTAGGTGTTGGCCTGACCACTATCATGACACGAGGCTCAGATGCTTATGTCATCCTTTCATTCCCTTGAAGACTAGCTGCCTCTAATCCCATCATCAATAGAATTTTGTCACAGAACAAAGTCTTTAGTATGCCCCTATAATATATGATAGGTCAGGTGGCCAAGCAATTGATCCATCTTTCCCTAAATGACATTTAAGTGTTTATTTATTAAAAGTTTTAGAATAGAGAGTGACGTCACGGAAATGGCGCCGTGAGCAGCGCGTCCGACAGCTCTCCCCTAAATCACAACAAATTTATCAACTAGAAACAGAAAAATTTATCCTCGGAGCATTCCGGAGTTCCACACAAACTGATAGCGAAAGGACTGTTATCACTTGAATCTGAGAGACGAGGGTGTGGAGAAATCTACCACAGGGACGTTCTTTCAAACCGCAAGGAAGTGCGCCTGTGGTGAGTCAGCCCATATACTTGGGAACCGTGAGCCGCCGCGAGCCGCCGCGCCCGGTCCGGTTGAGCACCACTGACGTTCCCAGCGGCCCGCACACTGCGAGTGGGGGTCGCCGGCCACCAGTGCCCGGAGCGCCCCATTCGCGCGCGTGCCTTGGGCATTCCACGCGCCCAGGGCGCCCTGCTGGCCCGCACACCCAGGGGGCTCCATTATCCTGCGCCTGGTGTGGTCCAGCCGCCAGCGGCGGGGCAAGCGGGAGAGGCTTGGGAGATTCTCTCCGTGGGCGGGGCACCTCACCCAGCCATTCAAGCTAACAATCAAGCGTTGGGGGAGGGGCGCACGCAGGCAGCCTAAAATACCTTTGGAAGCACAGCTGCGACCCAATCACTGAAATTAGCTTAACCCATGAAATCTGCGCACCCTCGGTTCTAATTGATAAGATCTCTCTCAGTTCAGCGATCCAAGACAAGAGGCGTGATATTTTTTAGTGCCTCTCGCTAAAGGGGCAGGGGCAACTTCTGATTGATAGAGCCTCCATATTCAGGGATAAACGCTAACAAGAAGGACTTGGGGGAGATGACGTCAGAGTAATGGCAGAGAAGGAAGCGATACCGATAAATCTCCCCCAAAACTCAACAAGATCTTCAACCAGAAACAGAAAAACCTATACTTGGAGCTTCCAGATTCTTCGCAATACACCCAAAGGTATGATTGAGTGAAAAATTGGCTAAATATATAACCAAACCCCGAAGGAAATAGGGAGTAAGAAATGCTCCGCCTTCCTCACTAACCTAAACGGGGCGGCTTTCTCTGGTAACTGTGAATATAGAAACTGAGGCGGGCAAAGGGGGTGAATAGATCCAGGCCACCGCAGCAAAAACGGCCAAACCAGGCTGTGGCTCAGAGATCCAAGCCGAGGAAAATCTGATCCTGTGGCAACCCGGGCAATACAAGCTAACACTTGCGCCAAACCCAAACAAAGAAAGACAAGCGGAGCGGCCATTTTACCCGGTCTCCTGGTCGGTGCGCAGTTAGTGGAAGAGAGATTTCTTCCTAAGCCGCGGAAGTGGGTGCCTGTGTTGCCCCACGGAGAGGCAGGGTCAGAGGCCTTTCTGTGGGCTGAGGGCAGAGTCTCTGGGCAGCCCCAGCGCCCTGGGAAAGCCACGCACGGGAGGGAGTGAGAACTACTTCCAACGGTGGAGATTTTCCGTGCTGGTGAGGGTTTTACTCAGAGGGAACCGCGGCCGGCCTCATATCCTGGTGTGCGCGCGCAGATAAGGAGTGAGCGATTCCTCCGAGTGCCTCGGCAGTGCGCGCCCGTGTTATCGCACAGAGGGGCAGAGTCAGGGGCCTTTGTGTGGGCCAAAGCGGAATCTCGGGCCGCCCCAGCGCCTTGCAAAAGCCGCACACGGGGACGGAGCGAGACTCAATTCCAACGCTGCAACTTTTCCCTGCGGTTGGGGGTTTCACTCAGAGCGTGAGACTGCTGGCCGGATATCCTGGTTGCAGACAGTGAGTGAGAGTTTCCTCCAAGTGCCCCGGAAGTGGGCGCCCGCTTGTGTTACCGGACAGAGTGGCAGAGCCAGTGGTCTTTGAGTGGGCGGAAAGCCCACCTGATTATGCTAGCAGCTCTGACTGACTGAGCCTTACCCAGAGCCCTGTGCTGAGTGGAAATAGAGTGGGGAGTTGCCAGCAATTTGAGCCTCTTACTATCCAGGCAGAGGCAGCAGCAACCCCATACCTGGACTATCAGGCTACTAATTGAGGAAGGAAAGACTAGGAGAAAGGCTCCAGGAACACGGACTCTCTCACTGTCGGAGCCTATAAATGCTAATGAGCCTCAACTCCCAACGAGAATAAAGCATAATACATGACATTGCCATAGAGACTTATCAACTGCAAACCTCTACCTGAGCGTGCCAAAGGGGCAGAACCCGGGGTACAGAGTCACCAACCAGGAAGAGGGAGAGAAAAGAAAAAGCAAGAAGATAACCTCTCAAAATCAAGAATAATCTGCAGACTTTATAACCTATCCCATTTTATTATATTTGTTCGTTTGTTTCTCTTATCTTCATTCTTGAGACTTTTTTTTCCTCCTCCAATTTGGCCGATTAACTCTCTACCGGTCTTACTCTCTCCTCTCCTTGAACTACACTACCCATAAGTGTTACATCTCCCATTATCATTTCTCTTCTCTTCCTTTCTCTCTATGAGGGTTGCACTCCAAAACCCTTAACTCTCTCTCTCTCTCTCTCCTTTCTTTTTTCTTCTTTTAGTGGTTCCCTCTTTTTTTCTCTCTCTCTCTTTCTTTTCTCCCTCTATATTAGTTTCTTCCTTTCTCCTTTACATCTCCTCTCATTCAAACCTCAATAACAAACAAATTATCTTATCTGGGACTCAAACCTATGTTTGTGGCATTTTGGGGGGTTTTTACTTCACCTTTTTAACTCACTAGCAGTGCTCCCATCCCTGGCTCTCCATATTATCTAGTTCTTGTTCCACTATATACAATAGTAAGTTTTTAATTTGTCCCCCCATTTTTCCATTTTACTCTTATTCCTCTCATCATAACTCTTAGAAAACCAACACCTAAAAGCAAATCATTTTATTCTTGACCCAAATTTTTTCCTTATTTGCTTTTTGTGGGTCCATACGCTCTTTTTTTTTTCTTTTTTCTTTTTTTTTTTTTTCTTTCTCTCTTTTTTGCCCCTTTATTACTTTTCCCCAATTCAGGCCCTCCATCACAGGCATTGTTTGTTATAACTCACAGTCCACCACAAGATTTTCTCAAGAAAGAGGGGAGAGGAGAGGAGAGGAAAAAAAGAGGGGGGGAATAATTTCCTTTTTTAAAAAATTTTTATTTTATTTTATTTTTCTTTATTTCATTATTAATTTTTTTTAAAAAAAAAACAACTCTTTTCGATTTGTTATTTTTTTATTTTTTTTAACTTTTTATTCTTTATTAAATCTCATTAATACTATCAACAAAACCACCCTCAGATGCCATTAAGGAAGAGAAAATCGAATATTATGGATACAAAAGAAAGAGAGGTAACACAGCTAGATGAGGAAAAATCTATGGAGAAAAAATTTAATATATTGGAAACCTTGGAGCTAAATGACAGAGAATTCAAGATAGAAATTCTAAAAATCCTCTGAGATATACAAGAAAACACAGAAAGGCAATATAGGGAGCTCAGAAAACAACTCCATGAACACAAAGAATATATGTCCAAGGAAATTGAAACTATAAAAACAAATCAAACAGAGATGAAAAACTCAATTCACGAGCTAAAAAACGAAGTAACAACCTTAGCTAATAGAACAGGTCAGATAGAAGAGAGGATTAGTGAAATAGAAGACAAGCAACTTGAGGCACAACAGAGAGAAGAAGAAAGAGACTCAAAAATTAAAAAAAATGAGATAGCCCTACAAGAATTATCTGACTCCATCAAAAAGAATAACATAAGAATAATAGGTATATCAGAGGGAGAAGAGAGAGAAAATGGAATGGAGAACATACTCAAACAAATAATAGATGAGAACTTCCCAAGCCTGTGGAAAGAACTAAAGCCTCAAGTTCAAGAAGCAAACAGAACTCCAAGTTTTCTTAACCCCAACAAACCTACTCCAAGGCATATCATAATGAAATTGACACAAACCAACAGCAAAGAAAAAATTCTCAAGGCAGCCAGGGAAAAGAAGAATACAACATATAAAGGAAGGCCCATTAGATTATCATCAGATTTCTCAGCAGAAACTCTACAAGCTAGAAGAGAGTGGACCCTAATATTTAAAGTCCTGAAAGAGAGGAACTTTCAGCCACGAATACTATACCCATCAAAGCTATCCTTCAAATACGAAGGAGAAATAAAAACATTCACAGATACAGAAAAGATGAGGGAATTTATCATCAGAAAACCCCCACTCCAGGAATTACTAAAGGGGGTTCTCCAATCAGATACAAAGAACAAAAAAAAACAGAGCCACAAGTAAAAGCTCCAAGAAGAACACAATAAAACCAAATTTAAACTGTGACAACAACAAAAAGAAAGAGGGGGAGAAGACGGAGATTAACAGTAGCAAAGGACGATGGAGTGCAAAAGTACTCACAAAATAGTTCGCTACAATGAACAGGGTAGGGACCCTTTTCATTACTCAAAGGTAACCACCATTGAAAAAACCACCACAGAAGCACATGAGATAAAAAAGATAGCAACAGAGGAAAGATGTATGGAATACAACCAAATAAAAACAAAAGATAGAAAAACGAAAGAGAAGGATCAAACAAGACACAAAACTAACAGAAAGCAAGATATAAAATGGCAATAGGGAACTCACAAGTATCAATAATTACACTAAATGTAAATGGATTAAACTCACCAATAAAAAGGCACAGAGTAGCAGAATGGATTAAAAAAGAAAATCCAACTGTATGCTGCCTACAGGAAACTCATCTAAGTAACAAGGATAAAAACAAATTCAAAGTGAAAGGCTGGAAAACAATACTCCAAGCAAATAACATCCAAAAAAAAGCAGGTGTAGCAATACTCATATCGGATAATGCTGACTACAAGACAGGAAAAGTACTTAGAGACAAAAATGGCCATTTCATAATGGCTAAGGGGACACTGAATCAAGAAGACATAACAATTCTTAATATATATGCACCAAACCAAGGAGCACCAAAATATATAAGACAGCTACTTATTGATCTTAAAACAAAAACTGACAAAAATACAATCATACTTGGAGACCTCAATACACCGCTGACGGCTCTAGATCGGTCATCCAAACAGAGAATCAACAAAGACATAGTGGCCTTAAACAAAACACTAGAGCACCTGGATATGATAGACATCTACAGGACATTTCATCCCAAAGTGACTGAGTATACATTTTTCTCCAGTGTACATGGATCATTCTCAAGAATTGACCATATGTTGGGCCACAAAAACAATATCAGCAAATTCAGAAAAATTGAAGTTGTACCAAGCATATTTTCTGATCATAAAGCCTTGAAACTAGAATTCAACTGCAAAAAAGAGGAAAAAAATCCCACAAAAATGTGGAAACTAAACAACATACTTTTAAAAAATGAATGGGTCAAAGAAGAAATAAGTGCAGAGATCAAAAGATATATACAGACTAATGAAAATGACAATACGACATAACAGAATCTATGGGATGCAGCAAAAGCAGTGATAAGAGGGAAGTTCATATCGCTTCAGGCATATATGAACAAACAAGAGAGAGCCCAAGTGAACCACTTAACTTCCCACCTTAAGGAACTAGAAAAAGAAGAACAAAGACAACCCAAAACCAGCCGAAGAAAGGAGATAATAAAAATCAGAGCAGAAATAAATGAATTAGAGAACAGAAAAACTATAGAAAAAATTAATAGAACAAGGAGCTGGTTCTTTGAAAAGATCAACAAAATTGACAAACCCTTGGCAAGACTTACCAAGGAAAAAAGAGAAAGAACTCATATAAACAAAATACAAAATGAAAGAGGAGAAATCACCACGGACACCGTAGATATACAAAGAATTATTGTAGAATACTATGAAAAACTTTATGCCACTAAATTCAACAACCTAGAAGAAATGGATAAATTCCTAGAACAATACAACCTTCCTAGACTGAGTCAAGAAGAAGCAGAAAGCCTAAACAGACCTATCAGTAGAGAAGAAATAGAAAAAACTATTAAAAACCTCCCCAAAAATAAAAGTCCAGGCCCTGACGGCTATACCAGCGAATTTTATCAAACATTCAAAGAAGACTTGGTTCCTATTCTACTCAAAGTCTTCCAAAAAATTGAAGAAGAAGCAATACTTCCAAACACATTTTATGAGGCCAACATAACCCTCATACCAAAACCAGGCAAGGATGGCACAAAAAAAGAAAACTACAGACCAATATCTCTAATGAATACAGATGCTAAAATACTAAACAAAATACTAGCAAATTGAATACAACAACATATTAAAAAAATAATACATCATGATCAAGTGGGATTCATCCCAGAATCTCAAGGATGGTTCAACATACGTAAAACGGTTAATGTAATACACCATATCAACAAAACAAAGAACAAAAACCACATGATCTTATCAATAGACGCAGAAAAGGCTTTCGATAAAATACAACACAATTTTATGTTTAAGACTCTCAACAAAATGGGTATAGAAGGAAAATATCTCAACATGATAAAGGCCATATATGATAAACCATCAGCTAACATCATATTAAATGGCACTAAACTGAAGGCTTTCCCCCTTAAATCAGGAACAAGACAGGGTTGTCCACTCTCTCCACTCTTATTTAATGTGGTACTAGAGGTTCTAGCCAGAGCAATCAGACAAGACAAAGAAATAAAAGGCATCCATATCGGAAAAGAAGAAGTAAAGGTATCACTTTTTGCAGATGATATGATCCTATACATCGAAAACCCCAAAGAATCCACAAAAAGACTACTAGAAACAATAAGCCAATACAGTAAGGTCGCAGGATACAAAATTAACATACAGAAGTCAATAGCCTTTCTATATGCCAACAATGAAACCACTGAGAAGGAACTCAAAAGAATAATCCCCTTCACGATTGCAACAAAAAAAATAAAATACTTAGGAATAAACATAACAAAGAATGTAAAGGACTTATATAATGAAAACTATAAACCATTGTTAAGGGAAATCGAAAAAGATATAATGAGATGGAAGAATATACCTTGTTCTTGGCTAGGAAGAATAAATATAATCAAGATGGCTATATTACCCAAAGCAATATACAAATTTAATGCAATTCCCATCAAAATTCCAATGACATTTTTTAAAGAAATAGAGCAAAAAATCATCAGATTTATATGGAACTATAAAAAACCCCGAATAGCCAAAGCAATCCTAAAGAAAAAGAATGAAGCTGGGGGCATAACAATACCTGACTTCAAACTCTATTATAGGGCCACGACAATCAAAACAGCATGGTATTGGCAGAAAAATAGACACTCAGACCAATGGAACAGAATAGAAAGTCCAGAAATAAAACCACATATATATAGTCAAATAATTTTTGATAAAGGGGCCAACAACACACAATGGAGAAAAAAAAGCCTCTTCAATAAATGGTGCTGGGAAAACTGGAAAGCCACATGCAAAAGAATGAAACTGGACTACAGTCTCTCCCCCTGTACAAAAATTAACTCAAAATGGATCAAAGATCTAAACATAAGACCTGAAACAATTAAGTACATAGAAGAAGACATAGGTACTCAACTCATGGACCTGGGTTTTAAAGAGCATTTTATGAATTTGACTCCAATGGCAAGAGAAGTGAAGGCAAAAATTAATGAATGGGACTACATCAGACTAAGAAGTTTTTGCTCAGCAAGGGAAACTGATAACAAAATAAACAGAAAGCCAACTAAATGGGAAATGATATTTTCAAACAACAGCTCAGATAAGGGCCTAATATCCAAAATATACAAAGAACTCATAAAACTCAACAACAAACAAACAAACAATCCAATAAAAAAATGGGAAGAGGATATGAATAGACACTTCTCCCAGGAAGAAATACAAATGGCCAACAGATATATGAAAAGATGCTCATCTTCTTTAGCTATTAGAGAAATGCAAATCAAAACGGCAATGAGATACCACCTCACACCTGTTCGATTAGCTGTTATTAGCAAGTCAGGTAATAGCAAATGTTGGAGAGGCTGTGGAGAAAAAGGAACCCTCATACACTGTTGGTGGGAATGTAAAGTAGTACAACCATTATGGAAGAAAGTATGGTGGTTCCTCAAAAAACTGAAAATAGAACTACCTTATGACCCAGCAATCCCTCTACTGGGTATATATCCCCAAAACTCAGAAACATTGATACGTAAAGACACATGCAGCCCCATGTTTATTGCAGCATTGTTCACAGTGGCCAGGACATGGAAACAACCAAAAAGCCCATCAATAGATGACTGGATAAAGAAGATGTGGCACATATACACTATGGAATACTACTCAGCCATAAGAAATGATGACATCGGAACATTTACAGCAAAATGGTGGGATCTTGATAACATGATACGAAGCGAAATAAGTAAATCAGACAAAAAAACAGGAACTGTATTATTCCATACGTAGGTGGGACATAATAGTGAAACTAAGAGACATTGATAAGAGTGTGGTGGTTACGGGGGGGAGGGGGGAATGGGAGAGGGATAGGGGGTGGGAGGGGCACAAAGAAAACAAGATAGAAGGTGACAGAGGACAATCTGACTTTGGGTGGTGGGTATGCAACATAATTGAACGACAAGATAACCTGGACTTGTTATCTTTGAATATATGTATCCTGATTTATTGATGTCACCCCATTAAAAAAATAAAATTATAAAAAAAAAAAAAAAAAAAAAGGACTTGGCAGATAATAAGGTCTATACTACACTAGTCGTAAGCAGAGACTAGTGCCTCTTCTTCCCTGCAAAAACAGGCTACAAAGTGTGGAAAGCCTGGGTTGAGAGGTCCAACTAAATGATAGGCGCTGATCAGTCACCTTGACAACAATTGACTTCCACCCCCGCCTGATTACACTGGAGGCCCTGACTGTCAGAGCCTTTCCCAAAGCCTTGCACTGAGTGGGGATAGAGTGGGGATTTCCCAGCTCTTTGAGCCTCTTACTCCCCAGGCAGAAGCAGTTGCAGCCTTATAGCTGGATCACCAGGCTGCTAATTCAGAAAGGGGGGACTAGGAGAGAGAATCCAGGAAAGCAAACTCTCTCATCGGTGAACCTTGCAAACGTCAACAAGCCTTTACTTCCAGCAAGACTAAAGCCAATTATATGACATTGCCATAGAATCCCATCAACTGCAAATCCCTACCTAAGAGTGACACAGGGGCAGAGCCTGGGGTACAGAGTCACTGACCAGGAAGAGGGAGAGAAAAGAAAAAGGAAGAAGTTAACCTCTCAAAATCAAGAAAAACCCACAGACTTTACAACTTGATCCACTAATTTTTTGTTGTTGTTGTTGTTGTTTGTTCTTCTATCTTTTTGCCTTTATTTCCTCCACCTCGGTCCTTCTATTCTCTGCCCATCTTATACTTCCCCTTTCTTGAACTACACTACTCATGAGTGTTGCATTTTATTTTTCTTCTTCATCCTCACCCTCCTTTAAGGTTATACTCCAAAACACTTAACTCTCACCCTCTCCTCTTTTGTTTTGTTTTTTTTTTTGTCTTGCTTTATTTTGTTTTTTTCTCTTCCTATTTTATTTCTTCCTTCATTTTTCTCTTTTTCTTATTTTTTCCTTTCTATTCGTTTTTTCTTTTCTCATTTTACTTTCCTCCCATATAATCCTCAATCACGAACAAATTAGTTAATTTGGGACTCAAGGCTTTTTTTTGGCTTTATTTCTCTTTTTTTGCTTTTGTTTTTATTTTTTTTTCTTGTTTGTTTATTTTTGTGGCATTTTGGGTCCTCCCAACCCAAGGTCTCCATTGTATTTAGTCTTCGCTCCACTTAATACAACAGATTTTTACTTATTATTTTTATTTTTTCTTCTTTATTATTCTTTTTTGGTCCTTTTTTCTGGTTCCCTCTTATCCCTCTCATTATATCTCTTAGTTGACCATCACTTACAAGCAAATCATCTTATGCTTGTCTAAGATTTTCTTCCTTTTTTTTTTTTTTTTTTGCATTTAGTAGGTCCCTACTCCCTTTTTTTTTTTTGCCCCTTGAACTCTTCACCCCAAATCAGGCCCTCCATTATAGGCACGATATTTCCCTGAGGAGGGGAGAGGAGGGAAAGAGAAGAGAGAAAAAAAGGAGGAAATAATAAATTATTACTGTTTTTTTTTGTGGGGTGTTTTACCCTTTTTTTTTTTTTTTTACTTTTTACTCTTTATTAATTCTAATTAGTGCTATCAATAAGACCACCCTCAGATGCCGATAAGAAAGAGGAAATCGAAAATTATGGATACAAAAGAAAGAGAGGTAACACAAATAGATGTGGAAAAATCTATGGAGAAAAGACTTAACATATTGGAAGCCTTGGAGCTAAATGACAGAGAATTTAAAATAGAAATCTTAAAAATACTCAGAGATATACAAGAAAACACAGAAAGGCAATATAGGGAGATCAGAAAACAACTCAATGAACACAAAGAATATATTACCAAGGAAATTGAAACTATAAAAACAAATCAAACAGAAATGAAAAACTCAATTCACGAGCTGAAAAACGAGGTAACAAGCTTAGCTAACAGAACAGCCCAGATTGAAGATAGGATTAGTGAAATAGAAGACAAACAACTTCAGGCACAACAGAGAGAAGAAGAAAGAGACTCAAAAATAATAAAAAATGAGAAAGCCCTACAGGAATTGTCTGACTCCATCAGAAAGAATAACATAAGAATAATAGGTATATCAGAGGGAGAAGAGAAAGAAAATGGAATGGAGAATATACTCAAACAAATAATAGACGAGAACTTCCCAAGCCTGTGGAAGGAACTAAAGCCTCAAATTCAAGAAGCAAACAGAACACCGAGTTTTCTTAACCCCAACAAACCTACTCCAAGGCACATCATAATAAAGATGACACAAACCAATGACAAAGAAAAAATTCTCAAGGCAGCCAGGGAAAAGAAGAGTACAACATATAAAGGAAGGCCTATTAGATTATCATCAGATTTCTCAGCAGAAACTCTACAAGCTAGAAGAGAGTGGACCCCAATATTTAAAGCCCTGAAAGAGAGGAACTTTCAGCCAAGAATACTATACCCATCAAAGCTATCCTTCAAGTATGAAGGAGATATAAAAACATTCACAAATACAGAAAAGATGAGAGAATTTATCAACAGAAAGCCCCCACTCCAGGAAATACTAAGGGGGGTTTTCCAACCAGATTCAAAGAACAAAAGAAAACAACACCACAAGTAACAGCTCCACCAAGAACACAATAAAACCAAACTTAAACTGTGACAACAAAGGAAAAAAAAGGGGGGAGAGGATGGAGATTAACAGTAGCAAAGGATGATGAAGTACAGAAATACTTATAAGATAGGGTACTACAATGAATATGGTAGGTACCCTTTTCATTACTTAATGGTAACCACCCTTAAAAAAACCACCACAAAAACACTTGACTTAAAAAAGGTAGCAACAGAGGAAAGAAGTATGGAACACAAACAAACAAAAACAAATGATAGAAAAACAAAAGAGAAGAATCAAACTAGATACAAAACTAACAGAAAGCAATTTATAAAATGGCAGTAGGGAACCCACAAGTGTCAATAATTACACTAAATGTAAATGGATTAAACTTACCAATAAAAAGACACAGAGTAGCAGAATGGATTAAAAAAGAAAATCCAACTATATGCTGCCTACAAGAAACACATCTAAGCAACAAGGATAAAAACAAATTCAAAGTGAAAGGCTGGAAAACAATACTCCAAGCAAACAACACCCAAAAAAAAAGCAGGCGTAGCAATACTCATATCTAATAATGCTGACTACAAGACAGAAAAAGTACTCAGAGACAAAAATGGTCATTTCATAATGATTAAGGGGAAGTTGAATCAAGAAGACATAACAATCCTTAATATATATGCACCAAACCAAGGAGCACCAAAATATATAAGACAGCTACTTATTGACCTTAAAACAAAAACTAACAAAAATACAATCATACTTGGAGACCTCAATACACCGCTGACGGCTCTAGATCGGTCATCCAAACAGAGAATCAATAAAGATATAGTGGCCTTAAACGAAATACTAGAACACCTGGATATGATAGACATCTACAGGACACTTCATCCCAAAGCGACAGAGTATACATTTTTCTCTAATGTACATGGAACATTCTCAAGAATTGACCATATGTTGGGCCACAAAGACAATATCAGCAAATTTAGAAAAATTGAAATTGTACCAAGCATATTTTCTGATCATAAAGCCTTGAAACTAGAATTCAACTGCAAACAGAGGGGGAAAAACCCACAAAAATGTGGAAACTAAACAACATACTTCTAAAAAATGAATGGGTCAAAGAAGAAATAAGCACAGAAATCAAAAGATATATATAGACAAATGAAAATGAAAATACGACATATCAGAATCTCTGGGATGCAGCAAAAGCAGTAATAAGAGGAAAGTTCATATCACTTCAGGCCTATATGAACAAACAAGAGAGAGCCGAAGTAAACCATTTAACTTCACACCTTAAGGAACTAGAAAAAGAAGAACAAAGACAACCCAAAACCAGCCGAAGAAAGGAGATAATAAAAATCAGAGCAGAAATAAATGAAATAGAGAACAGAAAAACTATAGAAAAAATCAATAAAACAAGGAGCTGGTTCTTTGAAAAGATCAACAAAATTGACAAACCCTTGGCAAGACTCACCAAGGAAAAAAGACACAGGACTCAAATAAATAAAATCCAAAATGAAAGAGGAGAGATCACCACAGACATCATAGATATACAAAGAATTATTGTAGAATACTATGAAAAATTATATGCCACCAAATACAACAATCTAGAAGAAATGGATAAATTCCTAGAACAATACAACCTTCCTAGACTGAGTCATGAAGAAGCAGAAAGCCTAAACAGACCAATCAGCAGGGAGGAAATAGAAAAAACTATTAAAAATCTCCCCAAAAATAAAAGTCCAGGCCCAGACGGTTATACTAGTGAATTCTATCAAACATTCAAAGAAGACTTGGTTCCTATTCTACTCAAAGTCTTCCAAAAAACTGAAGAAGAAGCAATACTTCCAAACACATTTTATGAGGCCAACATAACCCTCATACCAAAACCTGGCAAGGATGGCACAAAGAAAGAAAACTACAGACCAATATCTCTAATGAATACAGATGCTAAAATACTAAACAAAATACTGGCAAACCGAATACAACAACATATTAAAAAAATAATACATCATGATCAAGTGGGATTCATCCCAGAATCTCAAGGATGGTTCAACATACGCAAAACGGTTAACATAATACACCATATCAACAAAACAAAGAACAAAAACCACATGATCTTATCAATAGATGCAGAAAAGGCTTTTGATAAAATACAACACAATTTTATGTTTAAGACTCTCAACAAAATGGGTATAGAAGGAAAATATCTCAACATGATAAAGGCCATATATGATAAACCATCAGCCAACATCCTATTAAACGGCATAAAACTGAGGACTTTCTACCTTAAATCAGGAACAAGACAGGGTTGTCCACTCTCTCCACTCTTATTCAACGTGGTGCTAGAAGTTCTGGCCAGAGCAATCAGACAAGACAAAGAAATAAAAGGCATCCATATCGGAAAAGAAGAAGTAAAGCTATCACTTTTTGCTGATGATATGATCCTATACATCGAAAACCCGAAGGACTCCACAAAAAGATTATTAGAAACAATAAACCAATACAGTAAGGTCGCAGGATACAAAATTAACATACAAAAGTCCATAGCCTTTCTATATGCCAACAATGAAATATTAGAAAACGAACTCAAAAAAATAATCCCCTTCACGATTGCAACAAAAAAAATAAAATACCTAGGAATAAACATAACAAAGAACGTAAAGGACCTATATAATGAAAATTACAAAGCATTGTTAAGGGAAATCGAAAAAGATACAATGAGATGGAAAAATATTCCTTGTTCTTGGATAGGAAGAATAAATATAATCAAAATGGCCATATTACCCAAAGCAATATACAAATTTAATGCAATTCCCATCAAAATCCCTATGAGATTTTTTAAAGAAATGGAACAAAAAATCATCAGATTTATATGGAACTATAAAAAACCCCAAATAGCCAAAACAATCCTAAGGAAAAAGAATGAAGCTGGGGGCATTACAATACCTGACTTTAAACTATATTATAGGGCCACGATAATCAAAACAGCATGGTATTGGCAGAAAAATAGACACTCAGACCAATGGAACAGAATAGAAAGCCCAGAAATAAAACCACATATATATGGTCAAATAATCTTTGATAAAGGGGCCAACAACACACAATGGAGAAAAGAAAGCCTCTTCAACAAATGGTGTTGGGAAAACTGGAAAGCCACATGCAAAAGAATGAAACTCGACTACAGCCTGTCCCCGTGTACTAAAATTAATTCAAAATGGATCAAAGACCTAAATATAAGACCTGAAACAATAAAGTACATAGAAGAAGACATAGGTACTAAAATCATGGACCTGGGTTTTAAAGAACATTTTATGAACTTGACTCCAATGGCAAGAGAAGTGAAGGCAAAGATAAATGAATGGGACTACATCAGAATTAAAAGTTTTTGCTCAGCAAGAGAAACTGATATCAAAATAAACAGACAGCCAACTATATGGGAACTGATATTTTCAAACGACAGCTCAGATAAGGGCCTAATATCCAAAATTTACAAAGAACTCATAAAACTCAACAACAAACAAACAAACAATCCAATAAAAAAATGGGAAGAGGACATGAACAGACACTTCTCCCAGGAAGAGATACAAATGGCCAACAGATATATGAAAAGATGCTCAGCTTCATTAGTTATTAGAGAAATGCAAATCAAAACTACAATGAGATACCACCTCACTCCTGTTAGATTAGCTATTATCAACAAGACGGGTAATAGCAAATGTTGGAGAGGCTGAGGAAAAAGGAACCCTCATTCACTGTTGGTGGGACTGTAAAGTAGTACAACCATTATGGAGCAAAGTATGGTGTTTCCTCAAAAAACTGCAAATAGAACTACCTTATGACCCAGCAATCCCTCTACTGGGTATATACCCCAAAACCTCAGAAACATTGATACGTGAAGACACATGTAGCCCCATGTTTATTGCAGCACTGTTCACAGTGGCCAAGACATGGAAACAACCAAAAAGCCCTTCAATAGAAGACTGGATAAAGAAGATGTGGCACATATACACTATGGAATACTACTCAGCCATAAGAAATGATGACATCAGATCATTTACAGCAAAATGGTGGGATCTTGATAACATTATAAGGAGTGAAATAAGTAAATCAGAAAAAAACAAGAACTACATGATTCCATACATTGGTGGAACATAAAAATGAGACTAAGAGACATGGACAAGAGTGTGGTGGTTACCAAGGGTGGGGGGGGGGGATGGAGGACATGGGAGGGAGGGAGGGAGAGAGTTAGGGGGAGGGGGAGGGGCACAGAGAACTAGATGGAGGGTGACGGAGGACAATCTGACTTTGGGCGAGGGGTTTGCAACATAATTTGATGACAAAATAACCTAGACATGTTTTCTTTGAATATATGTACCCTGATTTATTAATGTCATCCCATTACCATTAATAAAAATTTATTTAAAAAAAAGTTTTAGAATAGCTAGAATATATAATTATACACTTTCCATATGACCATCTATCTGTCTTTCCTATTGCCCATTTGCCCCTGAAAGACACAGTAGTCCCACTGTTAATTTGTCACTGATGAAATCAATTTTGGTAAATTTCTTCCAATAAAGGTTAAAATGTTATGCATTGCACTATTTTGGTTGAGAGCAGAAAATTTTTATCTCACAACTGATAGACCTCAATTTGCAAACCATATAGAATTCATCACTGCAATTATAATTGCCCTGCTTTGTTTATTGGACTTAGGAAAAAGAATAAATTGAATATTATGGACTTGTCCTGAACCACCTTAATAAATATGCTTTTAAATGGTATCAGAGTGTATCCAGCATATTTTTGACCTAGGCATTAAAGATAAAATATATACAATGAATTGTCAATGAACCTATATCTTTTCTCAGGGCATTCTTCCAAATAGAGGAGAAGAAAGAAAATATATTAAAAAAAAACTATAAATCATCTTTTAATGCAACGAATAGCTGTTACCAAATATGGCTGCACATCAGAATCATCTGAGAATTATTAAAAATTCAAATTCCTAAGTCCACTCAAACAAACCAAAGCAAAATCTGTTAGGGGTTAGATTCCAGTCAGTTTCATTTTTACCAAAGCATGAACCAAAAACCGGATTTCAGATTTGGAATCAGCAATGCAGAAATATATAGAAACAGTTCTAAAACCTTATGCAACAGAAAATGAAAAACAAAATTGTTTTCCAGTGTTTTTAAAAGATTGTATGGTTTAAGAAATTTGTCCATTTTATCTAAGTTGTCTAATTTTTTGGCATACAGTTCTTTGTAGTATTTTCTTATAATCCTTTGAATTTCTGTTGTGTCAGTTGTTATTTCTCCTCTCTCATTTCTAATTTAATTTATTTGAGTCCTCTCTTTTTTCTTGGTGAGTCTGGCTAAAGGTTCATCGATCTTATTTACCTTTTCAAAGAACCAGCTGCTGGTTTTATTGATACTCTGTATTGTTTCTTTAGCCTCTATGTCATTTATTTCTGCTTTGATCTTTATTATTTCCTCCCTTCTACTACCTCTGAGCCTTACTTGCTGTTCTTTTTCTAGTTCTTTTAGATGCATGGTTAAGTTGTTTATTTGAGCTTTTTCTAGCTTCTGTAATGCTATGAACTTCCCTCTCAGTTCTGCTTTTGCTGTGTCCCATAAATTTTTATTTGTTGTATGCTCATTATCATTCGTTTCAGGAAATTTTTTTTATTTCTTCTTTGATCTCATTGTTAACCCATTCATTATTTAATAACATGCTATTTAGTTTCAAGTGCAGTATTTTTCAGTTTTTCTGTTGCGGTTGATTTCTAGCTTCATGCCATTGTGATCAGAGAACATGATTGATATGATTTTAATCTTCTTAAATTTGTTGAGACCACTTTTGTGCCCTAACATGTGGTCTATCCTTAAAAATGTACCATGAGCACTTGAAAAGAATGTATATTCTGCTGCTTTAGGGTAAAAGGTTCTGAAGATAGCTATTACATCAAGTTGATCTAGTGTGTCCTTTAAGTCTGCTGTTTTTTTGTTAATTTTCTTTTTTGAGGATCTGTCTAGTGATGTTAGTGGGGTATTGAAATCCCCTACTATTATAGTATTTACCAAAGTGCCCAAACCATTCTTTAACATCTAGTTCAATACCAGAGTGGAAAATGCTGTGGGGAACAACTTGTTGAAACAACATTACATGGTGTGTCCTCATTCCAACAAACTGACCTTGTGCTGTTGAGAAAAGCATTAATGGTTCATGGAAAAGACAAAGGTCAGAAATTAAATTAAAGATTAATACATGAGACCTCTCGATGAAAATACCTAATTATATTAAAGTAAATATGTAATTATATTATATAAAAGACCATAGTAAAATGAGATAGTTCATACTCTTGCATAGGATCATTTATTTTATAAAGATGTCAGTTCTCTTCAAATGCAATTCCAATTATTATTCTAAAATTTATATTAAAAGTGCTCATGAATAACTAAATCAACTTTGAAATTAAAGAGGAAATATGAAGAGGGGGGACTGGCCCTACTAAATATTAAGACCTATAATAAAAACATAGTTTTTGAAAGTAATATGGTACCTGTATACGAACAAATTAGATCTGCCTGACCTGTGGTGGTGCAGTGGATAAAGCGTCGACCTGGAAATGCTGAGATCGCCGGTTCAAAACCCTGGGCTTGCCTGGTCAAGGCACATATGGGAGTTGATGCTTCCAGCTCCTCCCCCCTGTCTCTCTCTCCTCTCTCTCTCTCTTTCTCTCCCTCTCTCTCTCATCTCTAAAATGAATAAAAAAAAGTTAAAATAAAAAAATAAAAGAACAAATTAGATCTATAGGAGAGAATAGACAGTTCAGAGACAGACCCATATATAAATGGAAATGTTGGTACAACACAAATTCATTGGGAAAAGATAGCCTATATATTAAAGTTGGGGAACTAGTTCACTAAAAGCAGAAAAATAAAACTGGATTCCTACCTAACTCTAAATGCAAGGTAGACATCAGATGGATCCAAGTTCTAGATGTGAATAGAAGTAGTAGATTTAAAAATTTCAGAGGACATCTTTAGGAAGGGCTTCTTAAACAAAAACCCAAAAGCACAAACTATCAGGCCAATATTAAATAATTAAATTCCATCAAAATTAAAGGAATCAGTTCAAGGAAGGAAATTAAGGACAAAGTTAGTAGACACAAGGCACTCTGGAAGAATATAGTTGGAGGAACTAGTATGTAGAACATGTTATAAGTGTTCTATTTTATTATTAGTTACTGTTGTCAATCTCTTACTGTGTCTAATTTATAAATTAAACATTATCAAAGGTATATATGTATAAGAAAAAAACATAGTCTATCTATATGTGTAGGATTCGGTACTATCCAATTTCAGGAACCCATTGGAAGCTTTGGAACGTATCCTCCTGGGGTGGGGTGACTACTGTACACACATGAAAGTATTTACGACAGCACAGCTTATGGTAGAAAACTGGAAGTGATCCGTGTGTCCAACACTAGGCGATGCAGATGCAGAAGCTCAATGTGGACTATTATGCAACAGTTAGAATCAGTAGGAAGATATGCACAAAGCTACATGGGAAGAGGAAAAAGTGTTGAACATGAAATGAAAAAGAATAAAATCTACAACACACACAGTATTCATGTAAATGAAAAACCTATATTCAAAAACAGCAACACATTTTGTAAAAGCATATATATACAAATGAAAGGGTATGCATAAATCGTTTTTAAATGGTTGACTATAGGTGGGTGAGGAAAATGAGAGAAGGGAATGGGGATAACAAGGACAGGAGGGCAAAGAAGGAGAGTGGAGGGGAGAATAATGAAGGCAAAAAAGATAAGGACCTTGCTCCCTACCAAGGATAATAGCATGCCAAGAGATGAGAACTGTGATTAAGTGAATTCTTCAAGTCTCAGGATCAAAGAAAGAGAAGGGGGGAAATTAATATCCTAAACTTTTAACTCTTTGTGTACGCATTGCCATTCAGTCTAAGCAACTGTAAATAAAGGTAAGTAAATGTTAGTTCTTAGCAAGTCCAATTGTATGTGAGACCACTCAGGGCTGTAAAGCCCTTTAACCTTAACCACTGAATTCACTAGCAAGGCCTAGGTAGTTGTCTCAAATTCCTTGCCCAGTGGCCTTAGACTGGAGCCCTATCTTTTATCCCTCTGTTTATGAATAAATATATACATTATTCTTGTTCTTTTAATACTGTAACCTCTTCAGAGCAGTTAAAAATTATGTTAAAAACTCATTAACTTTGACGAGATATTGATGATGCCAGTGGTTAATTACGAGCCAGCTGGTGTTATGGCAAGAATTAAAAAGTTAGACATTGGAAGTTTGTTTAAAAAACAAACACCAGCACACTGCATTCATTTGGAGGATTGTTGGGAGATTGTGCAAATAGTGTCATTTGTTGATGACCTTACAACACAGGTCCAGGTAGAGATGTGTAGACCAACAGGTCAATTTGCATCTCTTTATGTCATTCCAAAACCTTCTGGATTCTCCTTTGCTGAAAAAATAAAAAGTAAGGGCGATATATTCCCATGCTTCGTGGTGTTAATTGATTGCAAGCTGGGGTCAAAAAGACATTTCTCCCCAAGGAGTACTCCTGTACAATTTAGAGGCACTGTGGGGATGCTAACATGCCCAAAAAAGCATTAAGCAGTGGTCACTGTCAAGTACCAAGTAGCAAGATTTAGTATGCTTGCGGTGTGTGCTCACAAGGGAAACGCCAGAGTATTCAGGGGTCCCCATCTCCTCAAGAATGAGGGTTTTTAATAATGTTATCACCCAGTGAGGTCTTTCCTTCTGCAGTCAAGAGATATATATTTTTGAAAGAGCCAAGAGGTAGTAAGATATAGTCTTACCACCTATGTTTTTTTTAAAGAGGTAAAATAAACAGAAAGAAAATGTTTATCTTTTCCAAAAGATTTTCACCATATAAATTAAAACAGCGTTAAGTGAATATCACAGAACAAGGCTTCAGGGTGCTGATTTTGGGTTTCATCAGACCTCACCTAAGCGAGGAAGCAGCCTGGTTCGCTCACTGGACAGAGGCGAGTTACTGAGACTACACGAGCCTCAGTATCTCATCTGTAACATGGGCATCGTGCTTGGGCCTGCCTCATCAGTACATGAGATGATACACACAGAATACTTAGCACCCTCCGCAGAGTGTTGAAAACACACAGCGATTGTTCATTATTATTTCCTGGCCGGGCAGTAAAGCGCAGGGCCTAAGATCAGGCTGCCAAGGGTCCCCTCCATGGATTTGACGCCTATTTCCAATGGCACTGAGCAAGTTAGGGGATCTCTTCAAGCTTCAGTCTCCTCCTCAAGAAAATGAGTAATAACAGTACCTATCTTCCAGCATTGCATTAGGATCAAACGAAATAATCACTATAAAGCATTAGAATGGCACGTAGCAATTGCTCGCTAGTAGTATCTCTTACTGCTAGTATTATTACTGTTACTATACGTATATTATTAGTAGTGCTCTTGTGTAGGGGTTCAGAATGAGCCTCCCCCAAAGATGCGCCTCAACAGTAGGCAGATTATTTTGAGCCAAAGCTCAACTGAGACCCTGAGGGCTCGAGAGAAACATCTGGCCTTACGCTTAACTATCTAGAAGAATTTAAATTAGGGGTCTGGCCCATGATAAGCATTATCACCAGAAATGGCCTTTTACCTACCTCTATGGCACTGCAAACTGCTAATTACTGAACACAGCTCTCCTTGCAATTACCTTCTGAAGCCCCGAGGTGATTTACCTCATCCCCAGCTCAGAATGTCATGTACCCCTTGTTTTCCCCATCTCTGAACCCCTCATGTATTGTGTGGTCTCTGACTCTTTCATGGGTGTGGGGGGAGAACCCATACATATGTAGATACCGTATTTCCCCACATGTAAGATGCACCTTAATTTGGGGGCCTGAAATTTGAAAAAAAAAATGTATTACATAAAGTGATTGAACTCATTTTATTCATCATAAAATTCATCCAACTCCCATCCATTAGCTTGTCCTCATCTGTGTCTGATGACGAATCACTGTCTTCAACAATGAGCGTAAAAACAAGCGCAAAAAAGCGAGAAATGCAGGTAAAAGAATCTACAACCACTGTATAAGACATGAGTTTTTAGACCCCCAATTTTTTTTTAAAGGTGCATCTTACAGATGGGGCAATACAGTAATTAAATTTGGTCACTTTCTCTTGCTAATCTCTTTGACTACTAGACCAGCAGCAAGACCCTTGAAGGTGGAGTAGAGTGTCTTCCTAGTTTCTAGTTACTATATGAATAAACCCTTTATTGATACTAACACACACAGCAGAGGTCAAAACACTGTGTGGAACTCTGTAACACTCAAAGAAAACTGTGTGCAGGTGAAAAGATGCAAAATAATTTTCTCCAAAGTCCTAACAGAGGCCCAAGTAGAAAGTGAACCGCTATTTCTAGTGCCATTGTTTCCTGGACTCTTCTGTTTAGGCTCGTTCAGCAGTGATGTCTCTAGCCTTCTCCCTCCCAAGATTCACCTTGTGGGGGTGACGGGCAACCTGTGGGCTGTCTTTCCAACTAATTATCACTGATTTCCTCCTCCAACCGCCCGCATTATTTGTAGCTTGCACTTCCCCTGGCCAGGGATGCACAGTGTGCAGGTCTCTAGCTGAGCACCGAATGGTGGATTCAGCCATTATCATTTCTCACCCATCAGTGAATAATCATTATTGTTTACTCACTTCTCTTTTTACGAGGAGCACAGTTACCAAGATGGTTTTCTTTGCGTGTTTCCCATGCGGCTATTTTATAGACCTGCTCTCAACTTAGCACAGCTTTATTCTGTTTCAAGAAAACTACTCACCGTTTACTGAAGTTCAATACTTGAAAAAAATAAATGGTTTTCCTTTCTCCTGCAAATCAAAATGTGCAGCCTAGGCTTTGCTGATGTTGACCTCCCTCGAGTCTGCGTAAACAAACCTTCCAAACTCATCTCAGAACACACGCTTTTATTCTGTACCTATTCTATATGGCTTCTCTCTCCTAATGTTATTTCATTTTGAGAAATGGATGGGAGGCGGGTTTGTGTGGGGAATGCCATGAAAAATGAAGCTTAGGATTTGGTATAAGCTAATTAACTCGGAACAATGGGGCAAATATTTATACATGACCAAAACAAACAAAATCTTTTTGTTTCCTAAGAAGTCATAGAAATTACCTTACCTTACTCCCCCATTGATGACTCACATACGTCTCAAAATCAACTATTTTGAACCACCAACAATCTGTATCTAAACTCAGAAATAAGAACAACCAACTACAGTTGGTTGAGACACCCTCCTAAATTCTTCCCGATTCTATTTCGACAGGTAATTTTCTATATGTTTTTATTTTTTTCCTGTCTTATTGAATTTATTGGGGGTGACACTGATTAATAACATTATATAGGTTTCAGGTATACAATTCTATCATACATCATCTGTATATTATTTTTTTCTTTTTTATTATGAGCATGTATTACTTTCATAATCAGAAAAAAAAAATCCTTTTAACAACGTTTTTACTGGTACCAGTCAAATTGAAAAAAGTAGACAGATGATCTCACCAAACCAATGTTTTTCTCTTCCTTCCTTTTCTAGAGACGTTGGGGAGTAATTACTAATAGTGGCAACGCCTGACTGTGTCACAGGCAGGATTTCAGAAGGCTTACAATATCATCTTTCTGCCAAGCACTCGATACCACATTTTCAGCGTACTGTTTGGGGTCTCGTGTTTTTGCACTCCAACTCTTGACTCATTGTATGTGTGTACGCACACTTTGTTCCAGGCTGTCTGTCAGGAGAACACTTCTTTCTAAATGAAGAGAAGTGTTTCTGGTGTATGCCAAGACTATATGAGGAATCATAGTGTGAAGTTGCTGTTTCTTTGTTCCTGCCGGTTAATTGCTTTCAAGACAAAAATCAAGGGCAAGTGTGCCACTAAGAAAACCTTTTGGAGGGCGCACACCACTTGTCCCTTTTGAATGATCGCAAAACAGCACTTTGCCAACTTTTGATCAAGGTGACAAATCTTGGCTCAGAAAAAAAAAAAAATTTAGCGATGTGTCAGCCCCATCAATAAGCTCTAAGGAAAAGTAATTCATTTTTAATGGAAATTCTGTTTACAAAATAGACTTAGGTATATAACCAAACTCTAAGAGGAGATAACTCACCCTGGCAAATAGGCTGCATACCTAATAGAGGAAAATAAAAGTGAAGCAGAACACATTGTACTTACGAAAATGAAGTACATGCAACATTTTATATTTACTACAACAGTGATTTTACATCATATAGAAGCTTTCATGTTCAGCTTTGATTTAGAATCAAGAAGTAGGAAGGAAAAAAAAAAAAGGTTGGGAAAGATGGAATAGAAATGGAGCCATTATATTAAGTAAAATCTTATCCTTATTATTCAGAAATCCTTTAGACCAACACATGTTCCTTTTGGTGCCTAGGATTTATTGGGTCTTTCCCAATTTGCACCCTCCTGGTCTAGCTACTCTTACTCCTTAATAAACGTAACATCATTCCCATTGCATATATTATTAAGACATTTTCTAAACCCTTTTGTTTCCATTCTTCAATTTGCTTTTCACTACAAGCCTATATAGACAAGTAGGGTAGTTTGCACCACTCCCAGTTGGCAAATGAGAAAACTGAGGCACCCAGGGGTTCCGCTGTCTTCTGAAAATGAATGAAATAACACGGGCAGCAACACTCCAGACTCACTGTGCCCATTTCCCCAGAGAATGAACAGGTGAATGACGCCACCATTTGGCCAAACAAATACACGCGCCCTTTAAATGCACTTAGTTTTTAACCACAAACTCAGAAACAAAAGGAATAAACAGTCCTTGGAAAATACAAAAGCAAAAGTCAGAGCCTTATGAATCTACTATAACGTGAGACTGGAGTGACAACAAAAGGCACACAGAATAACCAGTAGAAATAGTTGAGATCACCAAGGACGTTTAAAACTATTTCAAAGATGTACGCAACAACAGCAAATCATAAAAAAAATTAAAATAAAAAAACAAAAACAGCAAAAGATCAAGGTCAGAGTTTAGGAAAGTAAGATATGGAAATATAAACACACTGTGTTTATATAAAAATAACACAGTGTTAGTTTATGTTCCCTTTGGGCCAGTAATTCCCCAGGTCCTAGCTCTTGACATATAATGGTGCCCAATAATTTTTTGATGAAAGAGTAAATGCATGAAGATTGCTCCCTCAATGAGCCTAGGTCTAGCAAAGAAATAACCATGAAAGTAAGTAATTGTTACAAAGAGCATAATCTTGAACACTTTAGGCCTAGGGTCATTAAGTGTAGTAACTCATTAAGTCTTCACAATGACCCCATGAGTTAGGGCCTATTAACAGTCTCACTCTTCAGATAAGTAAACTGAAGCACAGAGTCACACTGATGGTGGGGTGCAAAACTGTAATGAGACAATGGTAACAATTGGTACCATTTAGTATAAGAACATTCTGATTTGTGAGAGAAGGAGACTATGTTAAGTCATGTCCACTGGGGTAGAATGCAGAAACAGACACAATTACTCATTTTCCCTGTATCCATGCTCTTTGCAATTGCCTTTGCATTTCCTCCCAGCAAAAGGTAGGTTCTGTCCCCGCCCCCAATGAGTCTGAGCTGGCCTTGTGACTAACTTTGGCCAATAGAATGTAATGGGAGTGAAAGATATTTTGGTTCTAAGCCAATGACTCAAGAGGCCTTGCCTCTGCTCATTTTCATGGGACCCTGACAGTGCCATGTGAATAAGCTGGGGACAGCTTGTTGGATCATTATCACATGGAACACAATTGAGTCGGTTGGTTAATCCCCAATGAGGCCTCAGAAATGTCACAATCTATCCAAGACCAGCAAAGCCTGCTAGGTGACCTGCCATCAATAGTAGATGCATGAAAAAGTACAGCTGTGATTAAAACCACCCAGATGAACCCAGACTGCACTGCCAACCCACAGAGTCAGGAGGTAAATACACAGCTATTGTTTGCTTGTTTGTTTGTTTGTTTGTTTGTTTTACAGAGACAGAGAGTGAGTCAGAGAGGGATAGACAGGGACAGACAGACAGGAATGGAGAGAGATGAGAAGTATCAATCATTAGTTTTTCATTGTGCGTTGCAACACCTTAGTTGTTCATTGATTGCTTTCTCATATATGCCTTGACCACGGGCCTTCAGCAGACTGAGTAACCCCTTGCTGGAGCCAGTGACCTTGGGTTCATGCTGATGGGCTTTTTTTTTTTTGCTCAAACCAGATGAGCCCGCGCTCACCTCGGGGTCTTGAACCTGGGTCTTCTGCATCCCAGTCCAACACTCTATCCACTGCGCCACCGCCTGGTCAGGCCACAGCTATTGTTTTAAGCCGCTGAGTTTTAAGGTGGTCTGTTAGACAAAAATACTCAGTGATACACACATCATATCAAAATCTGCTAGAATCATGCTTTAAACTTTTTAAAGCTAAATAAATCATCTGAAAAGGGAAACATAGCTTAAAACTTAAAAGATTTTTGGAGGACCAATATAGAATACTAAGAGTATCTTACAATGGGACAACCTCAAAGATCAAAATAAATTGAGACAAGGGCCTTCACAGTTCCTGTTTAGTTATGTGGTAGGCTGCTTCTAAAATGGTCCCCAGTTATCCCCAACTTCCCTTTAGAGTGTCCTACTAAGCCATAATTAATGTGCCAGCGGGGTCTGCTGTCTCATCTGAAGACTCAGCTAGGGAAAAATCAGTGTCCCAGCTCACAACATGACTGTTGGCAGAACCCAGTTCTCAAGGGCTTTTGGACTGAGGTCCTTAGTTTCTTGCTGGCTGTTGGCCAGAGGCCACCTCAGTTCTTTGCATTGGGCCCTGCATAAAGCAGCTCAGAACAGGGTAGCTTGCTTCTTCACAGCAAGCACATGAAAAGAGTCAGAGAGAAGAAAGTCACAGTGTTTATAACCGAATCTTGAAATTGCTATTTCATCATGGGAGCCATATTCTGTTATTAGAAGCAAGTCATCAGGTCTAGTCCAGGCATAAGAAGAAGTAATTACACAAGCGCACAAATACCAGGATTTGGGGATCATTTGGAACCATATTTGAAGCAGAATTACATTAATAATCACATAATTAAATTCTAAGAAATTGTAAGCTATGAGTTTTGTAAATAGGGATTTATCATCAAATCACAAAATGCAGGGCTTCAGGAGCTAACTCTTACAACTTGAAGGAAGTGATTTTTTAATACAATTCATGTAAGTGCTATTGTCCCAAAAGAATCACAAAGGGTGAAGCTATAAATAAGTTTTAAAAGGTTTAGGGAAATTCTCAGATGCTGGTTTCATAATGGAATATTAAAGGGGTATAGGAAATGCATGCAGTCAATCCCTAATGTTTTCAGAGTTACATCAAGAAAGACAACCTTCGCTCCCTACAGTACGTCCCTCAGAGGCAGGCTGGATGGACCATTGGCCTAATCCGTTGTGGCATTTCTTATATACTTATGCATAACACTATGTGGGAATGCAATAAAAATTTAAACAAGGTACTAGAGTTCAAGCAAAGAGGAGGATGCTGCTTTTGAAAAATGGAGACATGACATTCCTCCGTGGTCTCTAAGACATCTGATACAACCAGTGCTCTTTTACATTAGACCCATCCACAGTAGCTCCTCTACATCACAGATTCTAAAAACATGTCAAAGTTCTTCACAGACTTAAGGATAAGAAAACAGGGTTTTGTAGAGTATTACCATTCAAGAAAAGGGGAAAATATCTGACTCCGTGTGACAGGTCTCTCTCTTATACCTACATTCTATTCCAGTGTTTAAAAACAGCAAAGCCATCTATTTTGCCCTCAGGCATGTCTAAGTAGATATTTTAGGCATTCTCTTGGGGTTTGGGGGGTATTTGTTTCGCTCAAGTTTTTCAAGAGAAGAATGAGAACGGGTTGTGCTGACGGCTGATGCTTTTACAATACACATAGTAGGGCAAGTCAATGTTCACTGCTAACGCGGTAGCACTTATCAGAAGGTAAACACCCCTTGGTAAGAAAAAAATGTATTTTAAAGTTTCCACATAAGCAGAGTCATACATTCTGACATTGTAAGAGTGGAAGCTTCTGTCAATCAACCTGAATTCTCTTTAAGCCTTAAACATATAAGTCACACTGAGAGGGTTATGCATTTCACAAGTGGATTTATATATAAATACTTTTGCTGGCTCCAGTTCAACACAACAAAAGAAGTCAAACATTAGTCTGTATTTGTATTTCTTTGCTGAAGTGTTTTGACATAAACTGCACACAATCCTAGCTGAAAAGCGGCAGGCAGTTTGCAACTCACTGCTCCTCACACTCGCATTCTTTGTGATAGGATTTTTTTTTCTTCTTGGAAAATTAGAAAGCTTGTGAGTGAAAAGTTTGCTTAAACTTTAGAGAAAAAATTTTAAAAGGAGCACAACATGTTTGAAAACCTTGTATTTCAAACATAATTTATTTGCTGAATCTCAGAATTGCCTAACATTGTCAAATTCCCATATTCCAACTGTACAACTTATAGTCAGCATTTATACCTTTTGAAGACAGAAATTAATACTTATTTATCTAGAAGTCACTCAGAGCTACCTTTTTAAAAATCAATTGAGTCCTTCCAATGCAGAAGACGTTCTTGCTTAAAATACCCCAAGTTATATTGCAAAATACTTTTGGAGATCCTTATATTTTTAGAAATTTTCATAGTTGTATATGTCTTCAGAGAATTAGGAAAAAATCTCACAAGATTACCTGTATTAGTCAGTTACTGACACAATAATGCTGAGTAACAAACCAGCCTAGAATTCATGAACTTGAAGCAACAATCATTTATTCTCACACTCATCGGAGCAGGTTGGCTGTTATGTAGCTGAGCTAGGTTGGGTACAGGCTCTGGGCTGCAGATTAGGCTTAGATCTACTCCAGGTGTCTCTTATCTTTCTTGGATCAGTAGTTGCCAAGGACATGTGGTCAACTTTTCATTTTTTATCGTGGGACTTTGTCTGAAGCAGCAAGAACTAATGAGGTCTATTGTCCTTCCCAAGGATCACCAAAGTGAAAAAAAGGCAAACCCAATCACACAAACACATACAGAGCCTCTGCTTGTATCACATGTACTAACATCCCTTTGGCTAAAACAACTTACATGATCAAGTGAAAAGCCCAGGGGTGGGAAATTGGAATTTGTCACAATGAGGTCATGGCCATAAATCAGTCTTCTATATTAGCATTATTTGGTGTTATTAACAACCTTAAATAGTCAATGAAAGAGTTCTTCTTTCTTCCATATTTAGCATATAACATTATTGTTGTATTTTAAAATTAAGAATCCAGAGGGCATCTTTTTTCAAAAAATTGTTGCACTTTATTGGAAATCTGCATACAGAGGGCAATTCTATGGTACAAAAACGTCCATGGTTATGAGTTTTCTGTCAAATATGAATATAGGAATATATAATTCATGTGTACAGATATAGATTAAATTTAGAAATAGTTATATTTAGATATATAACTTTTACTTTTTGCTTTATTTTCTAAACAGTTTTAGATGGAAGTGTACAGGGCTGTAGCCCAGACCTTGTTAAGTTCTTAAAAGTAGCCTATTATTCCAAAGAAGGCAGATTTTAAGCAAAACAAGGTGAAAATAAGCTAAAATAAACGCTACCACTCAAACGGCATTTTGCCTGCCCTCCCCCCCCCCCGCCCCTCGCTCCCACACACAGAGAAAGCGCAGAGATTAGAGAAAAGAGAGGGAGGTCGGCAGCTTTGGGAACCTGACCTGGCTGCACAGACCACACAGGCCGCTAGGAGAGTCGTCAGCGCAGGTGTGAGGAGATGGACCAGGGATGGGATATGCCAGATAGGGACCCATCTTCTCCCCTTTCAACGGGATGCGCTCCGTTCCAGGTATAGTGTGCTTCCACACGTCCTGCTCTCTCATCCTGTCTGCCGGCCCCAAAGCCAGCAGAGTAGTGGACAACTGCACGTCCTTCTCTCACCTAGGCTCTTTGAACTTTCTCACTCGAGCTTTAGCCACCAGTGGGCATCAATGGAGCCCCGTGTGGAAGCCGTTCTTGCCCTCCCTTTGCCATGGGGCACTATGCACAGTTCCTCAAACACACACATTAGGCCAGCAGGCATTTGGGGGGTGTCCTTATATTTGCCGTGTACACGAGCATCTGACAGAGACCAACACCAACATCCGTGTGCACCACCCCTCCCCACGGAGAGGCTGATAGCCAGCTTGGGACTTCCACTGTGGACGCTTCTTCCCAAGGCCCATTTCTTTAGTCTTCTGGCCGGCTCACCAACTTTGGTTCATAAACTGGCCTTTGTACATAAAGAAAAAAGAAAGAGGCAGACCACTCCAGATTATTATGTGGCAGGTTTAACAAGCAAGGGAACTGACATACAAGGCTTGTCTTGCGTGGCTGCAAGAAGAGAAGTTCTTCACACCTGCCCCAGGGTCTTCAAAGTGTATATGGAGGCCTTCACTGAGTTCAGTCACGCACACTGTCTCTAGAGGGTCTCAGCTGCACCTTACCATCTTAGGGATGCATCCTTGAAAATGGCCCCCACTGTGGGAAGGGTGGGAGAAACACACATCACATGGACTAGGGAGGGGGCAAGGAGTTTCTGAGTGGCCAGGCCCAGCTCAAGGGTAAGCTAGCAGTCATGACTTCTCAATGACCTCCTCCAACATTGCCAAAAAAGTAAATGATACACTTGGCATTTTAGTCCCTCTGAGACAGCAGCAACTGCAACTCTCTTCGTCAACCAGAGTCCTGAGATGACAACCCCAAGTCGAAACAGACTACTACTTGCACACGCTTGTTCCAGAACCCTGGATTGGCTGAACTCCAGTGGCCTAATGAGCTAAAAGGTTTCTTAGTCCAGAATATACTAGTTTCTAAAGCAAATAGAAGTTTGAGATTGGCACAACAACCTTGCTTTCTGTGGGGCAAGTTATAAAATAAAAAGTCTATCTGTGGCAGTGTATATGTTCTCGGATGGAATAATAAGAGTGGCAGCAAAAATAGCCCTTCTAAGCATTCTATCCAATCCCTTTCCCAGTTGGTGTTGGGTGCGAGCATATGTTCCTTCAATAGAAGTTTAGTATCGGGGTTTGTCTCTTATAGATTATATCCATTTAGGAGCAGAAAAGAATAATTTTATCTGTGAACATATTTTTTCCAGCTTGTCCATAATTTGACTGCAAGTTCCTTCAGGTCAAGGATTGTTCTCTTTGCATGCTTCAAACATCTTCTGCCATGCCTTGTATTTAGGAAGCATTTGATGAATCTGCCCAAATAAATTGAATCCTTGGATTCTGTCTCTGATAAATCCATTGGCTTAAAGGAGTATTTACTAGTCTCTCGGGAAGATGATGATTGTTCTTGACAGCAGTAGGTAAATTATGAAAAATGAGGGAAATCACCAGAATGAGAGACCAAACTATGAGTCAAATATAGTTGGGCTCCAACCAAAATGGCCAGGAGAAACTACTGGCTTCATGGGGAACTGCTGGAGCTGACTCCATCACCTGTCTTGAAAGAGAGTATTCATTTCCACAAGTTTTGGCTGGAACAGGAAGAGAGAGTGTGCCTTGGTAATACACTGGACTCAACAGAAATGGTGCTAGTTGCAAATAATTTTACCCATGTAGCAAAAGAAAAATTATAAAAGCTAGATAATTTGTTTTAAGATTTTACTTATTTTCTGAGTGAGAAGGGGGGGGGGGGACGTGGGGGAAAAGCAGGAAGCATCAACTCCCATATGTGCCTTGATCAGGCAAGCCCAGGGTTTCAAACCAGTGACTTCAGTGTTCCAGGTCAGCGCTTTATCCACTGTGCCACCACAGGTCAGGCCAAAGCTAGATAATTTAAAAGGTACCATAGAAGCTCCCTAGAAAACAAACCTGTAGATTTATGGATAAATTTGGTTAATTTATGTTTTGATGTGTTCAAATGTACATTTAACTCCTACTCTGTCAGTTAAAACCTGTTAAAATATTGGTTTTTGCCTTCAGAAAATAGCTTAACAAAACTCTTAGAGGAACTGATACTCCAATGTAATTTTTCGGTAGCAATCATGCACTTAAACAGTATCCCTGGCTTACTTCAGAAGTTCAAAAATAACCGTTACAAAACAAACTCATAGGGTTAAAGGTATACACCACCATACACTAATTTTGTTTTAATTTTTTAAAAATATATACAGGTAAGCACCAAAAAAATCATATAATTAAGATCATTATTCCTTTTTTTTTTTAACAACAAATGAATACAATTTAAATTTATGTTAATTCCTTCCTCATAATATAAGTTCCTGGACCATCAAACACTCAGACATTCCTTTCCATGTAAATTCATCCAATTAATACAGTTTTCTTCACCAATATCCACTTACTGATTAAATAAGCATTTGCCTTTGACCACAGTTGCCTCTCCAATTTCCTGGAATTCTAGGCAAAGGAATGAATTTTTAAGACTCTTTATTATGGAAAATTTTAGCCATACACAAAAGTAAACACTAAGTATTAGTGTAAGATAAGAAGTCTCTGATAAGAAAATTCCCCTTGACTTCAAATCTTACTTTATTTATCTTATTTTATTTTTTTGTGGCAGAGAGAGAGAGAGTGAGAGAGGGACAGATAGGAACCGACAGACAGGAAGGGAGAGAGATGAGAAACATCAATTCTTTGTTGCGGCTCCTTAGTTGTTCATTGATTGCTTTCTCCTATGTGCTTTGATGGGGAGTGGGGGGAGGCACTACAGCAGACCAAGTGACCCCTTGCTTGAGCCAGTGACCTTGGGTTCAAGCTGGTGAGCCTTGCTCAAACCAGATGAGCCCACGCTCAAGCTGGCAATCTCGGGGTCTCAAACCTGGGTCTTCCACATCCCAGTCCAACACTCTATCCACTGAGCCACCTCCTGGTCAGGCCAAATCTTACTTTAATAAAACTGCAAGTCATTCTTAACCCAGAGGCTGTGTGCCCTGAGGAAATCCCTTTCAGTCTCTGGGCTTCACTGTCTGCAGAATTACAAGATTTAAATTACCCTCAAATTCCTTTTTGGTCCCAATAATCTATTCTTATATTTTCAGTTAATTTATTCCCTGCATATTAAAGTTTATTCTTTAAAGATAAACTTTTAGTAAGACAGTGAACAAGAAATGTCACAGATAGTGAAACTCTCGTTTTGTCCTTTGATATCAGAAATACTTTTTAAAATATTTTTGATAGTAAAACAATATCCTGGGTTATTATCAAGGTTTTATTTTTGGTTATTCTGCTGGATATCTGGAGCCTTGTCATTTAGTTTTTCCCACTGCCTAGCTCAGCTACCCATAACACAGTACCCAAATTTTGACAAACAAGAAAACATCAATAAGCATTTGACTCTGAACTTATCTTACTATCCATTTTCTACCACTGTTTTGAGTTAGAAAAAAGGAAAAGCAGTTTCTAACTTGTTTCATTATTCCTTCTCCAGGAACTATATTCCAGGTCTCATTTCTCGATAGTAAGTTCCTTTCTTATTGTGAGTCCCAAAAATACATCCGAAATACCATATTTCCCCATATATACGATGCATTTTTTTTCCCAAAAAATTTGGTGTCTGAAAACTGGATGCATCTTATACAGTTTTTGTAGAATTTTTAACTTGCATTTCCCACTTTTTCGTGCTTGTTTTTGCACTCGTTGAAGACAGTGATTTGTCATCAGACACAGATGAGGACAAGCTAATGGATGGGAGTTGTGACAGTGGTGAGGAGTTGTATGAATTTTATAATGAATAAAACTTGAGTTCAATAACTTTATGTAATACATTTTTATTCAAATTTCAGGCCCCAAAATTAAGGTGAGTCTTATATTTGGGGTTGTCTTATACCTGGGGAAATACGGTAACTTGGGAGCCTGTTTCCTTCCGCTGACCAGCCAGCGGTAGTAACCCGTGTCAACAGGCAATGAAATAAAAGCATCTTTGCTCTGATGTCTCCTTTAGACACCAGGAATGCATATCTATCCTAGAATATTTCCCTTGCCCTCTCTCACTGCCACCTCAACACAGTGGCACAATGCCTGGCATTTGGCAGTAACAAGAGCTACCAGTATTGAGTCCTTAGCCATGCCAAGTACTGAACTATGAGGCTACCATACATATATCAGTTTTCACATCAATCCCGTGAAGATGGTTTTATTATTATCCCCGTCGTACAGATGAGAACATTTAAGATGCAGAGAGTAACTTGCCCCAAGTCCCTTCACAGATAAAAAGTGGTGGAGCCTGGGATTCAAACCCAAGCCATCTAATATCAGAGTCTGTGCCTTACCAACTGGTCTGCATGGCTTCCACATAAGCACTCAGTGAGTACTCTAGTTGAAAGGAGAGTAGATGTATGAATGACATCATCATTGCTTCCCAAATCAGCTTGTCCCAACTTGAAGTCCTATGACAACCTATAGCTTAAAAGTACTGCCTGCCCTGTGCCCGTCTGACACAGCTTACACATTGGGCCATATTCTAGGAGCAGATCAGTCTCTGCTCTCCACAGTTTACATTCTAGAGGAGGAGGCGGACATGATGCATAAACCAATGCAGAAGTTTCAGATTGTGGGAAGTGTCTGGAAAACAATATAACAGGGTAAGGGGCTAGAAAGTAATTAGGGAAAGAGCTTATTATTATCCGTCTTATTAACATTCTTTACTCTACTCTCACTGACAGATCCCAACAGAGGTTCAGATTTTGAAATCCAGATTATCACCATAGCCTCACACTGACCTGTTTCCAGCTTCTTTTCTTCCTTTCGTTTACCATGATGACCTCTTTAGAATAATTTCCCTGAAATGTTAACTTTCTCATCTTGCCTTCTGCTATACGTTGGGCTAAACCTCTATCTCACACCAAAGTCCCTCCCTCGTTTGATCTCATCTTATACATCTGAAAACATCTTTCTTCTTTCATCCACACATGAAGTTGAAGTATCAACCATGTGTTAGACATGAAACATTCCCCAACACAAGTCATCTGGCCAAGTTTCTTGGGAACCCTACATATTCTAGGCTTATTCCCACCTGCTGATAATACCAGAATGGGCTTTTCTTCTCTGTTCAACAATTGAACTTCCCTTGTCATTTAGAGGCCAGCTCAAGTTCCAGTTTTGCAACTAAGTTTTCTCTACTGATGCCATTCCACACTAATATCCTTTAAAATAATCATATTGGGGCCCTGGCCGGTTAGCTCAGCAGTAGAGTGCTGGCCCGGCATGTGAACATTCCGGGTTCAATTCCCGGTCAGGGCGCAAAGAAGAAGCAACCATTTGCTTTTCTACCCCTCCCCCTCCTTCTTTCTCTCTTATTCTCTCTCTTTCCCTTCCACAGCCATGGCTTGATTTATTTGAGCAAGTTGGCCTTGGGCACTGAGGATGGCTCCATGGCCTCGCCTCAGGTGTTAAAATAGCTCAGTTGCCAACCAACAGAGCAGCCGCCCCAGATGAGCAGAGTATTGCCCAGTAGGGAGCTTACTGGGTGGATCCCAGTCAAGGCAACTGTGGGAGTCTGTCTTTAGGCCTCTCTGCCTCTGGAGTCTGTCTTTCTGCCTCCCTGCCTCTTACTTAATAAAAATAAAATAAAATAATGTAAAATAAAAGCACATTGGTTTCCATAGCTTTGTATTCTTTAGCTTTGTATTCCAGCACACCGCTTTGCAATGTTTCCTAATCATTATGTGAATGTGTGTGTTGTACATGCCTGTGTGTGACTGAGGGCTGTTATTTTGTTCAGGACAACAACCAGGTCTTATCTTCCCTCCTTACTCACTAGTGTCAATGATCACAATAGAGAGGCAAAAACGTGTTTAGAACTTACCACATGCAAAACACAGTGCTAAGTGTTTTTACACACTTCAGTACTTTTCCCCATGGTTTTGTCACTCTTATTGGCAGATTAGAGCCCTAAGGTTTGGGAAGATGATTGCATAAGGTCAAACTTTAGCAAGTAGCAAACCTGAAATTTCAACCTACGGTATTTAGGTTTTTCTGGAAGATTTTTTTTTTTTTTTTTTTTGACAGAGAGAGGGACAAATAGGGACAGACAGACAGGAAGGGAGAGAGATGAGAAGCATCAATTCTTTGTTGTGGCTCCTTAATTGTTCACTGATTGTTTTCTCATATGTGCCTTGGTGGAGAGGGGAACTACAGCAGAGCAAGTAACCCCTTGCTCAAGCCAGTGACCATGCGGTCATGTCTATTGATCCCACACTCAAGCCAGTGAGCCTGCGCTCAAGCTGGAGACCTTGGGGTCTCGAACCTGGGTCTTCTTCATCCCAGTCCAATGCTCTATCCACTAAGCCACTGCCGGGTCAGGCTACAGTATATAGTTTTAAACTCTGCAACCTAACCTCTAAGCCATGCTGCCTGAATACAACCCTCCACATTAGTTTATAATTTCTATTCCTAGCTATTTCCTAAAGTGACTCAAGATTCTTTGTAGTTAAAAACTGTACTAGAGTGGTGTGGTGGGGAAGAGTGACAATGTCAACTCCTGAGCAGGACTCTGACTTCTGGGGGTGGTTACTGTTAGCATTCAGTGGTGAGAAGCCATAGCCACAACATCTAACCAGGAAGCAAACCTTCAACTGAGGAAGGAATGGGTAGGTCAGAGAGGAAGAACTCTAAACTCAAACTCAATGCACAGGACAGCTGTGAGAGTTGCTTCCAAGTGAAGATGACAAATATGTCAAGAAACTCACAGAATCATACTCTCACCATCAGGGGATTCCAACGAACTTACTCAGGCTTCTCCTCGAAGGTCAGTGAATTTCCAATAATCCTTACTGCAGAGGAACTGGAAATGAAGAAAGGAGATGAAATGAATGAAGGAAGTGACTGACATTTATCAAGGACAAACAGTAAACCATTCAACAGTTTAGACATTCTTTTAATTTCTTTTCTTTTTCTTAATCCCTTTTTATTTTTAAAAACAGTTCTTTTACGGTGTAATGTCAGTGGTGAACTGATGTAGGTCCCTACTCTCTGACAGTCTCCCTGATATTTTGAATCTCAGTGCTTATTATTCATTGTCATTGGTCTTCCTCTTACTGAATTCTTGTGATCCCACCACAGCTTCCCTCACAGTGCCCTCTCCTTTTTATGAGGTTTATGTGGACACTGTTTTAGAGCTGGGCATTTTCATGCTTTTCTGGAATGAGACTGATGGAGAGGAGCACACCCAGTGACTTCCCCATGGGCCCTGAAGTTCCGACTAGTGACTGCTTTACCGCTGGACCTTCTGTGGGCGTCCCAGGCCCTTCAGGATGCTACGACAAAATACTACAGACTGGGGGCTTATAAATAGCCACCTATTTTTCATAGGTCTAGCGGCTGGAAGTCTGAGGTCAGGATGCCAGCCAGCACGGTTGGATGAGCACCCTATATCCGGTTACAGGCTTCTTGTGTCCCCGTATGATGAAAGGGAAAAGGAATCTTTGTGGAGCCTCTGTTATGAGGGCACTAGTCCCACTCATGAGGGTTCCACGCTGGTGATTTAATCAACCCACTTCCAAATACCATCAGCTTGGGGATTAGGGTTTCAACGAGTGAATTTTGGAGGGAAACATTCCAAACAAAGCAGCGAGAAATGGAAGTTCTCAGAGGACGACAAGGGAAGAAAAACAGGTATTTCCTTAACTCGATCATACCTTTCAACCCTGAGAGTCTGGGCAAAAAGAAGAAAAACCAGGCTGAAAGTGAGGATAGGTCAGAGGTAAGAATGATAATTAGCTAGCTCCAAAGGTGTCTTCACAGAAGAGACAGTGTATTTTAGGAATTTTAGAAATCTTGTCAGAGAACCCAGATAATAAATAAAAGAGGATACAGTCATCTCTGCAACAGAACACAGCTGTCTGGGTTTTGGGTTTGTTTATATTTTTTGGTTGGGGACAAATTTCAAATGGTAACTATCTTTACCCGCTACAGTAAAATAAGCAAAATATTTGTAAAGTCTGTTAAAACTTTTTTTTTTTTAAGGTTTTTTTTTTTATTAAATTTAATGCAGTGACATTGATAAATCAGGGTACATATGTTGAGAGAAAATATCTCTAGATTATTTTGACATTTGATTGTGCTGTATACCCCTCCCGCAAAGTTAAATTGTCTTCTGTCACCTTCTATCTGGTTTTCTTTGTGCCCCTCCCCTCCCCTAACCCCTCTCTCCTTCTTCACCCCATCCCCCCTCCCCCAACCCCCTGCCCCTGTTGCCATCACATTCTTGTTCATGTCTCTGAGTCTCATTTTTATGTCCCTTCTATGTATGGATTCATCTTAGTTTTTTTTCTGATTTACTTATTTCACTCCGTATAATGTTGTCAAGGTCCATCCATGTTATTGTAAATGATCCGATGTCATCATTTCTTATGGCTGAGTAGTATTCCATAGTATATATGTACCAAAGCTTTTTAATCCACTCGTCCTCTGACGGACACTTGGGCTGTTTCCAGATCTTCGCTATTGTGAACAATGCTGCCACAAACATGCGGGTGCATTTCTCCTTTTCGAGCCGTTCTATGGTGTCCTTGGGGTATATTCCTAAAAGTGGGATAGCTGGGTCAAAAGGCAGTTCGATTTTCAGTTTTTTGAGGAATCTCCATACTGTTTTCCACAGTGGCTGCACCAGTCTGCATTCCCACCAGCAGTGCAGGAGGGTTCCCTTTTCTCCACATCCTCGCCAGCACTTATTCTGTGTTGTTTTGTTGATAAGCGCCATTCTGACTGGTGTAAGGTGATATCTCATTGTGGTTTTAATTTGCATTTCTCTAATGATTAGTGATGTTGAGCATTTTTTCATATGCCTATTGGCCATCTGTATGTCCTCTTTGGAGAAGTGTCTATTCATCTCTTTTGCCCATTTTTGGATTGGGTTGTTTGTCTTCCTGGTGTTGAGTTTTACAAGTTCTTTATAAATTTTGGTTATTAACCCCTTATCAGACGTATTGTCAAATATGTTCTCCCATTGTGTAGTTTGTCTTTTTATTCTGTTCTTGTTGTCTTTAGCTGTGCAAAAGCTTTTTAGTTTGATATAGTCCCATTTGTTTATCCTGTCTTTTATTTCACTTCCCCGTGGAGATAAATCAGCAAATATATTGCTCCAAGAGATGTCGGAGAGCTTACTGCCTATGTTTTCTTCTAAGATGCTTATGGTTTCACGGCCTACATTTAAGTCTTTTATCCATTTTGAGTTTATTTTTGTGAGTGGTGTAAGCTGGTGATCTAGTTTCATTGTTTTGCAGGTAGCTGTCCAATTTTCCCAACACCATTTGTTAAAGAGGCTGTCTTTACTCCATTGTATTTCCTTACCTCCTTTGTCAAATATCAGTTGTCCATAGAACTGTGGGTTTATTTCTGGGTTCTCTGTTTTGTTCCATTGATCTATGTGCCTGCTCTTATGCCAGTACCAGGCTGTTTTGAGTACAATGGCCTTGTAGTATAACTTGATATCAGGAAGTGTGATACCTCCCACTTTATTCTTCTTTTTTAAGATTGCTGAGGCTATTCGTGTCCTTTTTTGGTTCCATATAAATTTTTGGAATATGTGTTCTATATCTTTGAAGTATGTCATTGGTATTTTAATTGGTATTGCATTGAATTTATAAATTACTTTGGGTAATATAGACATTTTAATGATGTTTATTCTTCCTAACCATGAGCACGGTATATGCTTCCACTTGTTTGTATCTTCTTTGATTTCTTTTATCAATGTTTTGTAATTTTCCGAGTACAAGTCTTTAGTCTCCTTGGTTAAGTTTACTCCTAGGTACTTTATTTTTTTGGTTGTAATTGTGAAGGGGATTGTTTCCTTAATTTCTCTTTCTGACTGTTCATTGTTGGTGTATAAAAATGCTTCTGATTTCTGAGTATTGATTTTATATCCTGCCACTTTGCTGAATTTATTTATCAGGTCCAGTAGTTTTTTGACTGAGACTTTAGGGTTTTCTATATATAATATCATATCATCTGCAAATAATGATAGTTTTACTTCTTCTTTTCCAACTTGAATGCCTTTTATTTCTTCTTCTTGTCTGATTGCTGTGGCTAGGACTTCCAGGACTATGTTAAATAAGAGTGGTGAAAGGGGGCACCCCTGCTTTGTTCCTGATTGCTTTTAATTTTTGCCCATTGAGTATGATGTTGGCTGTGGGTTTCTCATAGATGGCTTTTATCATGTTGAAGTATGTTCCCTGTATTCCCACTTTGCTGAGAGTTTTGATCATGAATGGGTGCTGGATTTTATCAAATGCTTTTTCTGCATCTATTGAAATTATCATATGGTTTTTCTCCTTCTTTTTGTTTATGTGATGAATCACATTGATTGATTTACGAATATTGTACCAGCCTTGCCTCCCCAGAATAAATCCCACTTGATCATGGTGTATGATTTTTTCCATATGTTGTTGGATCCGGTTTGCTAATATTTTGTTGAGGATTTTAGCATCTATATTCATCAGAGATATTGGCCTATAATTTTCTTTCTTTGTGTTGTCTTTGCCTGGTTTTGGAATCAGAATTATGCTCGCCTCATAAAAGGAGCTTGGAAGTCTTCCTTCCTCTTGAATTTTTTGAAATAGTTTGAGAAGGATAGGAGTTAGTTCTTCTTTGAATATTTGGTAGAATTCCATTGTGAAGCCATCGGGCCCCAGACTTTTCTTTGTTGGGAGTTTTTGATAACTGTTTCGATCTCATTTGGTGTAATCGGTCTGTTTAGGTTTTCTGATTCTTCCAGATTGATTTTTGGAAGATTGTATGTTTCAAGGAATTTGTCCATTTCATCTAGGTTGTCTAGTTTTTTGGCATACAGTTCTTCATAGTATTTTCTTACAATATTTTGTATTTCTGTTGTGTCAGTTGTTATTTCTCCTCTCTCATTTCTAATTTTATTTATTTGAGTCCTCTCTCTCTTTTTCTTGGTGAGTCTACTTAAAGGTTCATCAATCTTGTTTACCTTTTCAAAGAACCAGCTCCTAGTTTCATTGATCCTCTGTATTGTTTCTTTAGCCTCTATGTCATTTATTTCTGCTCTGATCTTTATTATTTCCTTCCTTCTACTACATTTGGGCTTTACTTGCTGTTCTTTTTCTAATTCTTTTAGATGCAGGGTTAAGTTGTTTATTTGAGCTTTTTCTAGCTTCTGAAAGTGTGCCTGTAGTGCTATGAACTTCCCTCTCAGCACTGCTTTCGCTGTGTCCCATAAATTTTGAGTTGTTGTATGCTCATTGTCATTCGTTTCTAGGAATTTTTTTATTTCTTCTTTGATCTCATTCTTAATCCATTCATTATTTAACACCCTGCTATTTAGTTTCCATGTGTTTGAGTATTTTTGAGCTTTTCTGCTGTGATTCATTTCTAGTTTCATGCCGTTGTGATCGGAGAAAGTGCTTGATATGATTTCAGTCTTCTTAAATTTGTTGAGAGCACTTTTGTGCCCTAACATGTGGTCTATCCTAGAGAATGTACCATGAGCACTTGAAAAGAATGTATATTCTGCTGCTTTAGGGTGAAAGGTTCTGAAGATATCTATTAAATCGAGTTGATCTAGTGTTTCCAATAAGTCTGCTGTTTCTTTGTTAATTTTCTTTCTTGAGGATCTATCTAGTGATGTTAGTGGGGTATTGAAATCCCCTACTATTATAGTATTGCTGTTGATCTCGCCCTTTAAATCCATCAAAGTCTGTTTTATATATTTGGGTGCTCCTATATTAGGTGCATAGATATTTATAATAGTTATATCTTCCTGTTGGATTACTCCCTTTATCATTATGTAGTGGCCTTCTTTATCTCTTACTATATCCTTTGTTTTAAAGTCCAATTTGTCTGATATAAGTATTGCTACCCCAGCTTTTTTTTCATTTCCGTTTGCATGAAACGGTTTTTTCCATCCTTTTACCTTCAATCTGTGTGTGTCTTTTGTTCTAAGGTGTGTCTCTTGTAGACAACATATGTATGGGTCCTGTTTTCTTATCCATGCAGCTACCCTATGTCTTTTGATTGGATCATTTAATCCATTTACATTTAAGGTTATTATTGATATGTTGTTGTTTATTGCCATTTTCTTCTTTAAAGATGTATTCCTTTTTTTTTTTTTTTCTGTATTCTTTTCCCACTTTATCTGTTTACACCAGGCCCCTTAATATTTCCTGCAGCATTGGTTTGGTTGTAATGAATTCCTTGAGTTGTTTTTTGTCTGGGAAGCTTTTTATTTCTCCTTCGATTTTAAACGATAGCCTTGCTGGATAAAGTAGTCTTGGTTGTAGGTTCTTGTTCTGCATTACTTTGAATATTTCTTGCCATTCCCTTCTGGCCTCAAGTGTTTCTGTTGAGAAGTCAGATGTCATCCTTATGGGGGCTCCTTTGTAGGTGATAACTTTTTTTTCTCTTGCAGCTTTTAATATTTTCTCTTTATCGCTTAGCTTTGGTATTTTAATTATGATATGTCTTGGTGTAGGTTTCTTTGGGTTTCTCTTTAATGGAGTCCTCTGTGCTTCTTGGATTTGTGAGAGTTTCTCTTGCATTAATTTAGGGAAGTTTTCAGCTATGATATGATTAAACAAAGTCTCTATCCCTTGTTCTTTTTCTTCTTCTTCAGGAACCCCTATGATGCAGATGTTATTTCTCTTCATGTTGTCACAGAGCTCTCTAAGAGTTTCCTCTGACTTTTTGAGTCTTTTTTCTCTTTTCTTCTCTGCTTTCATGCCTTCATTCCAGTTGTCCTCTAACTCGCTGATTCGATCCTCTGCTATATCTATCCTGTTTTTAATTCCTTCCATTGTGGTCTTTATTTCTGATATTGTATTTGTCGTCTCCAACTGATTCTTTTTTATACTTGCTATTTCTTTGTTTAGGTTTTCAAACTGTCCCTCCATTGTTGTTCTAAGATCCCTAAGCATTCTTACAATCATTATTTTGAACTCCGCATCTGGAAGTTTGATTATTTCCATATCACTCAGTTCATCTCTCGAAGGTGTCTCTTGTGGTTTCAATTGGATTGCACTCCTTTGTCTTCTCATTTTCTTTTCTTTTTTTTTCTTTTTTTTTTTTTTTATTTGTAGAGTTGGTTGAGTCTAGGCTTGGTGTTGTCTGCCTCCAGTTTTCAGTTGTGTTATTTTTAGGTCTTCGTGGGTTGGTATCAGCTATTATTTGTAATCCACTTTCAGATTTGGGCAGCTTTGAAGTCTTGATTTGTTTGTTTTCTTAACAGGTGATAGTCTTGTTAACTGATCTCAGCAGGGGGCTTCCTTGAAACTGTAACCAGGAATGCTGTGGGTGTAACCTGAGACGCTGAAGGTCTCTTCCACCAACTAATCTCATTGGGGGCAGGGTTTTTTCTCAGCTTCAGTAGGGGGAGGTGTATCTCAGATCTCCATGGAGACCTGAGTTACTGCCCCTCCTCCCCACTTCTTGTTTTCAGCTGTGTCTTGTTGCGCTGATTGGAGCTGGATAGATGTCCGGAGATCTCTGATCTGGAAGCACTTCAGCTCTGTTTTGTGAAAGGTTCAGTCCCTCCCCCAGCTATGGCCGCCTCCAGCACGAATGAGTCAGCTTTTTTATTTCGTTTCTTGCATACCTTAGCCCCTCACAGTCTGTCCCTCTCCCTGTCCTTTCCACTTGGGAGATAAGCTGGTCTTTTCAACCCACCTTGCTCCCTGGTCACCAGGTAAGTGGCTGTGAGCAGTAGTTTCTGCTCTTTTTCCTCTGTGAAATCCTCTCTGGGCTCTCAGCCTCACCCCCCCCCCTTCCGTTCCTGTAAGCAGAGGAGATTCAGACACTCCTTACCATGATTATTGTGTCTTCCTCTTTGCTCCTTGGTTTTTGAGAGCTGTTCTTGCAGTTCAGTGTTGGTTTTTCATGCTGATTTTTTCTAAATTGATTTGTATTCCAGTTTGGTGTTGAGAGCTGGGCGTCTGTGCGTCCGCCTACTCCGCTGCCATCTTCAGAAGCTCCTGTTAAAACTTTTTAAAAGCACCGTACAATGAGTGTGAAATACAAATAAAAACCTAAAAATCATATACCAAAAAGACGGCAATTAACATACCAGAAATTTGAATAAATATCAGGTTTAGTGTAAATCTCTAAGCAACTAACGCAAGAAAGAGAAATTTTAATAAGTTGAAAAGTTCAACATTTCATGACATCCTCTGCCATAGGAAGAACATTATTTCTGCTTTGTTTTCCATGAAAATGTCTTCATTGCCCCATGCTTCCCCAAGCGTGTACACCACGCAAACACTTCTGGAGACTTCAGGGGGGTTCCCCTTACTTCTTAGTATGCAAACCCAAATACCATCCAGGCACATTGCCCAGTTTCCAGTTAGTCTATTGAGTTTAACATGTTGAGACTTTCTGATTTTGATTAAAACATACACCTGAGAAATTCATGAATGTACTATGTTTCCTTAGAGTGATTCCTAAATGCCTCCCAAGGCCATTACCAACATGCACAAAGTTATTTAATTATGTCCCGAGGAGATGAAGCCGGCAGGGTGTAAGGCGATAGCCTTGAAGAATAGGGTTCAAAGACTGCATGTTGTCTGGGAGCCCTGTACTCACATGGACCCTGAATCCTAACCTACACCCGCCCCGTTCGCAATCTGAGAATCAGCATCTTCAAGTATGTGCCCTCCAAGAGTGCGCCTTGAGAGGAGACAAAACCATCACTTGTCTCCTTCCTACACAATCAAGCTTCCATGAATGACATCCATTTCATCTTTCCTGGGCTGCTTTTAATAGATTTAAAACCCTGAGGCTAGCCCTGGCTGTTTGGCTCAGTGGTGGAGTGTTGGCCTGGCAGGTGGGAGTCCTGGGTTCGATTCCCGGCCAAGGCACACAGGAGAAGCGCCCATCTGCTTCTCCACCCCTCCCCCTCTCCTTCCTCTCTGTCTCTCTCTTCTCCTCCCGTAGCCGAGGCTCCATTGGAGAAGGGTTTGCCCAGGCGCTGAGGATGGCTCTATGGCCTCTGCCTCAGGTGCTAGAATGGCTCTGGTCATAACAGAGCAACGCCCCAGATGGGCAGAGCATCACCCCCTGGTGGGTGTGCTGGGTGGATCCCAGTCGGGCGCATGCGGGAATCTGTCTGACTGCCTCCCCGTTTCCAACTTCAGAAAAATACAAAAAAAAAACAACAAAAAACCCTGAGGCTGCTATGTGATTATGTAAACATATATTTTTTTTAAGATATACATTTTCTAAAGTCAAAATTAATAGCATATATTCAGTTTGTTACTGGCTTTTATCAGGAGTCACTCCTTCTCTTGCTTAAAAATAGTCTGGACTTTTGCTGTTCTCATTCAAACTCCTTTTTAAAGAAGACAAAAATGTATGTGGTAAAGGTACAGCGAGCTTTAGTGTCTGACATCAATTGTTCTCTGCCAAGAAACCCATTTGAAATGTTTTACTTTCCCCCAAAGTTGTGTAAAGGAACAAAGTGGATATTATTCTTTAAATCTAAGTTTAAACAGCTTAATGAGTGGAGCCAACTGAAGTAAATCATAATTGCTAAACAGGATTAAGTTTACAACAGCCTCATGAAAGTCTGCAGAAAAGCACAACAAAGATAGACCTAAACAATGGGAATGCATCTGTAGGGAACGGCTGCCCCAAGACCCCTGTCTCTATACGCCAGTGTCACAAATCGAGGTGCATAAAACAGTTGCTTTCATGGTCCTGCGTTCTCACTTGATTCGCATTATTTATCTCCCCTGCTTTATTATGTAACTGGCAAACATTTTTGGACAGTAAGACTCGCATGCCGCACAATCAGGCTGGGTCACTTTCTCCTGCACTCGGAAATGAGGGTGCTCCCACCCAATCAACACTCACTGGTACACGCTTTGTACTACTTCATGATGTATCTTCAGACTCACGAATTTTAGGCAGGTGATCAAAAGTTGTGGGCTTGCTTCTCGATTCAATTAGCTAAATTATTTCTTGACCATTTCAAGGCACAGTCTAGAGCTCAACAGGGCAGCAATTGTAAAAAAGAAAAATTCTAAAGTGGGACCGTTCACACTCAGACATCAGACCTGTGGTTGGACAAGATCAACCCTGATAAGATCGAAGGAAGATCGGTAAGCAGGTGAAGTAATAAAACTGCGAGCAGCTTACCTGTTCAATGTTATAAGCCCTCCCCTCTAATTATTGATTGCATCTACTTGGGGCTTTCTAATAAAGCCCTGAGTTTGAGCAAACACTCTCCAGGGGTCTCCAAACTTTTTTTCACAGGGAGCCAGTTCACTGTCCCTCAGACCATTGGAGGGCTGCCAAATACAGTGCTCCTCTCACTGACCACCAATGAAAGAGGTGCCCCTTCCAGAAGTGCAGTGGGGGCTGGATAAATGGCCTCAGGGGTCCGCATTGCGGCCCACGGGCCATAGTTTGGGGACGCCTGCCCTAGAGTCTAGGGCAATCTTTCTCAACAAGCCTTTGTCAGAACAGTATTTCTGACAGATGCCCAGGCAAAGGCAGTTCTGTGGTCTCATAAATTTGGGGAATGTGACCCTGGCTGGGTGGCTCAATAGACAGAGCATCATCCCAACGTGCTGAGGCCACAGGCTCGATACCCAGTTAGGGCACATACAAGAAGCAATCAGTAAGTACACAACCAAATGAAACAACGAAGTGGAACAAATGAGTTGATGTTTCTTTCTCTCTCTCTGTAGCTCCCTTTCCATCTCTCTCTCTCCCCCTTTCTCTCTCATCAATGGAAAAAAACATTTTAATTTGGGAAATGTGAACTTCACAAAGGTCATTGGCATATTAAAAGTTCCCATCAGTCCTCCATAAACTTTAAACGTAGCTGAACATCTTTGTTCCTAAAATTAAGAGACCGCAGAAATCTCCTTTTCAACATACCCCATGGAACCAGTGTTCCACCAGGATTGACTTTGGGAAACACAATTATCGAGCAGCAAGTTGGCTTTCTGCTGGCATTGTCTTTACTAATTCGACTTGGACAACATGTTCTAAGCAATCCACCGTGCGTTTGGGAAGAACACCATAATCTATAGAGTTTTGTGGATGGTATGAGTTTCTATGTAAACTGGAATTTCTTTTGGTGCCTAAGCAACTTACTAATTTTTTGTTTGAAGCAGCACTCATTCTCTGTCACATTCCATCTAGGTACACAGAGCATAAGGTTTTTGAAAGTGCGTCCTGTTGACCTGTCACTTGTAACTTTTACAGATGCTTAATTTTGACCAACACTGAGCCTCGCTTTACAGTCTTCACTAGACTAGTATTAAAGCAGCCAAAGGGAACTGTTCAATACTCACTCTCTATAGAATCCAGTTCCAGGCCCTCAACAGCCATTACCCACACTTAATTAATTACACTAAGCCTCGTAAATCTGATTTCCCATCCATAATCAAGGAACAAACAACCTCAAAACATACCATCCCATTTGATCAAGCTGCCTCAACGCCATCGACCCTCAACTCTCCAAATTCAGGAAGCTGCGAACGTGCTTCCGTCGTCAATGGGATTCAGGAAGGACCCAGCATAATAAAGTCTTAGCTCCAAAATGCTACTTTTTGCCAGAACATATGGGATTGTAAAAGCAAATGTGTATTCTGCATACTATTATGTCACATTATCAGGCACATATTTTAAAGAGGCAACACCCACAGGTCTGAACAACTTCGGTTTTATGCAAATTCTGCAAGCAGTAAGATGTGCTTACTTGTCACTTTGTTGTTGTATCAGCACAGTGCCCCAGGGAGGAATTCTATCTCACTTTGTTTCGCCGTTATTAGTGCCTACTTTTGCAAATACAGAACTCTTTCCACTTGTGAAGGACTTCTGGCTCGGCACAAGAGTTCTCGGTTCACATCCTTCTTTTGTGACTGGCAGAGAGGAGCCTCTGTAAGCACGATGAGGCAACTCCATCCTCCTTGGGAATTCAATATGCTGTACCACCGATGTCCAACCCCACACGCTTTTTATAATCATAGCCATCATCTTTTTATTATGTCTTGGACTTGAGGAGGCCTGAAAGCAGATGTAACTCATGATGACCTGACTTCAACGGGAAAATGAACCAGGTGGCTAATTGTCTCTAAAACAAATACACTGATAATTAGCAGGAGAGCACAATGCAACAGAAGCCTAACCACCAACCTTTATTTAAGTTAAGCAAATGGGTGAGCAAATGATGCAGCTGCACCGCACTTTGACAAGTTAATAAGGGAGCCGTACTTCATCTCGTCAGCCACGCTAGCCAAAGCATGCCCTCAGGACCGGGCATCGCCGATGCTAAAACTGTGAATTTGGGCAACTGTCAATGCTCACAGTGAAAACTTCTTGTCTGAGTACTTTGTGGGGCCAGGGATTAAGGTGCTAGATTTTCTCACCTCTACGATGCTGGGGTCAAAGCTGAGACAATAGAAAGTTGGTGAGATCTCCCCTATATGCACTGGAAGCGTTAATAATTGACCTTGGAAGAGTGCTGATTTAGCAACAACATCATTGCAAATGTCACTTTTCAGAACTTAGATTATTTAGCTTGGATTGGCTAATGTCTAGATGGGGGTTCAGCATACTTTTTTCTGTAAAAGGCCAAATAGTAAATATTACAGGCTTTCTGGGCCTTATGGTCTCTGTCAAAATGGCTTAGCTCTGCTGTTTTAGCACTAAAGCAGCCATAGATAGAATGTAAATAAATGAGTTTAACTCTGTTCCAATAAAACTTTATTTATGGACACTGAACTTAAATTTCATATGATTTTGAAGAAATAATATATTATTCTTCTTTGGGGTTTTTTTTCCGCAGCTTTTACAAACAGGAATAATTCTTAGTTTACGAGCCACACAAATACAGGCTAGATTTGGACTGTAGTTTGCTGACCCCTGGTCTAGATTAATTAATTGAACTAGAGGTGAGATTTTAGAAAGAACACAGGGTTAGTCTCTCTCCGGTTTCCTGTTTATCTGTTTTCTAGCTGTACAGCAGAGGTTCTCAACCTGTGGGTCGTGACCCCGGTGGGGTCGCCTAAAGCCATCAGAAAATACATAATGCATATCAGGTATTTACATTCCGAATCATAACTGTAGCAAAATTACAGTTATGAAGTAGCCATCAAAATTATTTTTTGGTTTGGGGTCACCGCAACATGAGGAACTGTATTGCGGGGTCACGGCATTAGAAAGGTTGAGAACCACCACTGTACAGGGATATCAGTTTATGAGGGAGCTAGAATTGAGGCCATGGGAAGGGATATTCACATCACTTGATTCAATAATTACATACTGATCATCTGCTGTACAAGCGTTGGTCCGAAAGGACAGAGACTCTGAAGGAGGTTATAATTCAGAGTTACCACTGGAAACAGATCAGCCTTAGGGCTCAGGCAAAGAGATACTTCCCTGGATGACTTGTCAATAGGTATTAAAATTTATACACAGACTCTTTAACCTAAATATACTCCTTTTCTGGGAATTTATCCTGAAGAACTCATTAAAACTATATGCAAAAATTGAAGGATGTTTAATACAGTATTGTTTATAAGAACAACAACAAAAAAAATCAGAGGCAACCTAAATGTCAAAATATAGGAACTTCATTAAACAATTCGTAGTAACAGTCTATAAAATGGATTATTATGTACCCATTAAAAGTATAATGCATAAGACTATGTATTGTCCTGGGACAATGTTTATCTTGAGGGAAGTAGCAGGCATGTAACAAAACAATAAAGACAAAATGATCTAATTTTTGTTTCTGGAATTGCAGAAAATATCTAGAGGCATATAACCAAGATGTGGAGCTACACTCCACCTCCAGAGGCCAGATTTACAACTTGTTCTTAATTTTTCTTCCTCTGTATTATATTTTCTGATTATCCTTAATTCCTTCATTCATTCAATGCATTTTTTTTTTTTTTTCATTTTTCTGAAGCTGGAAACGGGGAGAGACAGTCAGACAGACTCCCGCATGCGCCCGACCGGGATCCACCCGGCACGCCCACCAGGGGCGACGCTCTGCCCACCAGGGGGCGATGCTCTGCCCATCCTGGGCGTCGCCATATTGCGACCAGAGCCACTCTAGCGCCTGAGGCAGAGGCCACAGAGCCATCCCCAGCGCCCGGGCCATCTCTGCTCCAATGGAGCCTTAGCTGCGGGAGGGGAAGAGAGAGACAGAGAGGAAAGCGCGGCTGAGGGGTGGAGAAGCAAATGGGCGCTTCTCCTGTGTGCCCTGGCCGGGAACATTCAATGCATATTTATTAAGCACTTTCTAGGTCCTGATTTTCTACAGGGGAAATGTTATATTTTGTAATTTAAAAAAAAATCTAAAAACTGAAGCAGCAGTGCTCAAAAGTTAGTGTAAGATGCTTACAAGCAGTTGAGGTGAGCCAGACGGGGGCCCACATCACAGAGGAGACATTAGGAGGGTCGAGGACTAGGGGACCAGGGGACCAGGGGACCAAGGACCCAGGGGACAAGGGGAGCAGGGAGTGAGGCGGAGGCTGCTGGGAACTGGTCTTGGAGATCGATGCAGCTACATGCAACTGTTAGCAGTGCTGCATGTAACTCTGTCCCTCTTTCTATCCTTTTCAAAACCTTCAAGGGGCCAATAGATGAGAGATAAGATATGGTCAAGATCTAGCCAACTAACACGGTAATGCCCTTTCTTTAAAAAAAAGTTTTTTAAACTGATTTTTAGAGAAAGAGGAAAAAAGAGAGAGAGAGAGGAACATTGATTTATTCCTGTATGTGCCCTGACCGGGGATCGAACTGGCAACCTTTGTGCTTCAGGACGATGCTCTAAACAACTGAGCTATCTGGCCAGGGTAGTGATGTCTTTCTTCTGAAACAGGAAAAAAAAAAAAAAAAAGGAAGGAAGGAAGATTTAGGGAGTCGCTTATTCAATTTGTGGATCTTCCTGGAAAAAAAAAAAAAGTAACAGAGTATCCTCAGCATAGGAGGAGAGTCTAGACTGCACTGGACTGTTTGGGCGGATTTTGACGTCTTTTGTCAAGCAGAGGATATTTTAAAGCACGAACAGCAAAGAACCAGAAGGGTGTTGACAGAGAAGTAGAAAAGCAAATACTTCCATGTTTCCCTACATACTTCTTTGATTTGTTGGTCTTACTGAGGAATGTAATATTTTCAGGTGCTGAGCCTAAATATTTATTCTTCTGACAGTCAAGGACATCAGTCATTTTTTACTGCTTTTGAGGTTACACCTGCTGTGTGGTTTAAAAAAAAACAATACTGAGATAAGAAGTATTTACAGGGTTACTTGAAATTTGGACATATAACCCGAAGGCCACTATACATCACATTTATTTCAGCTATGAGATTTTTATAATGAAAACTCAGGTACAATGACAATTGAATCTGAATGCCAAAATGCATTGCTTTCAGTGAGTTCTTGTGTGAACTCAGTTGGCTCAAGCTTCAACTACACCGAGGCCTTATTGGAGGCATTTTTACAGACATAATGATGGTCTTTCTGTGGAGAGGAACGAGAGGTCCGGGGGGCACCTGGGAACCAAAGTAGGACTGACACTGCACCTCCCCATTTGTCTCCGCATTCTTCCCCCTTCCTCTGCACACATACAGAGTGTCGATTTCATTCCCTGCATCTTTCTCTTCTCATTGACATTGAACATGTCTCTTCCAGTCTCCGAAAATGATAGTTCTGGTGTGTGGCTGGCTGCCGACCCAACATACAATCAAAACCATGCTGGCCAGATACGTGAAACTGCTTCTCGGCCACTGCTGATCCATCTGTCACGTTCCGTACACTGGGGTGGGAGAAGCTTTCTGTGAGCTGAGAAAGGCTACCAAGCCTGGTGCGTGTACACTTCACACACACACAGAGTAATGCACACAGACTCACTTGCCCTGTACGGAGATTGCGTGTGTGTGTCTTTATCTAGAGCATGAGCCAATATTTTTTCAGCGACAAGGTTGCCTACTCTTATAAATAGTTTTGAGGGGTTTTTTTAACAGGAAAATATTCTTTTTTCTTTTTTTTCTTTTAAAAAATATTTCTGAAGCTGGAAATGGGGAGAGACAGTCAGACAGACTCCCGCATGCGCCCGACCGGGATCCACCCGGCACACCCACCAGGGGCAACGCTCTGCCCACCAGGGAGCGACGCTTTGAGCCTCTGGGGCGTCGCTCTACCGTGACCAGAGCCACTCCAGCGCCTGGGGCAGAGGCCAAGGAGCCATCCCCAGCGCCCGGGCCATCTTTGCTCCAATGGAGCCTTGGCTGCGGGAGGGGAAGAGAGAGACAGAGAGGAAGGAGGGGGGGTGGAGAAGCAAATGGGCACTTCTCCTATGTGCCCTGGCCAGGAATCGAACCCGGGTCCCCTGCACGCCAGGCTGATGCTCTACCGCTGAGCCAACCAGCCAGGGCCAACAGGAAAATATTTTAGTGAAATTTTTTTATAGCACAAAAATTTTAAGCTGAGACGGGTAAGAAGAACGTGAGGGAGTCTATAAAACCATAAATTATATTTTAATTTCAAAATAACTTATCCCTTGCCCCTAAAAGAAAAAAACAAAACAAAAGCATTATTGCTTTTGTCTCTGTCCTTTTTCAAAACACCCTCAATCTGCACTCCGTGGCGAATAGGGTTGTGACACAAATATTTGCATCAACATTTTGCTTTGACTCACCAACAAAGGAACACCAAATCAGGAACAAAAGAGAAACCTAGAAACAGTTGCGTTAGTCGCTAATATAACACTTAATTTCCCCGTTAATGTAAGAAAACTCTCCAGAGGCTGGTTATGAGCTGGCATTGCTCATCGTATTTTTATCAATAATAATAGGGGGTTTTATTGGGTCCTTCTTTTCCAGAGAGCTCTAAGAAGTTTGTGCAAATCATCTCTTCATCCTCACACCATCTTTGAGGCATAGTCAAAGTGTAGATCATTTTCTTCCAATTGAAAGAATAAAAAGAACTTGGTAAAGATGTCAGTACATGAGGGGACAGCTGGTTCTGGACTGATTTGAGGTTTTTCTCTTGCCCTCCTCCAACCAGTTCTCTCCCAGCCACTGCCACTCTGGCAAATGGAGTGATTTCTTCTTTAAAAAATAAGTTTGGTGGCCCTGGACGGTTGGCTCAGTGGTAGAGCGTCGGCCTGGCGTGCAGGGGACCAGGGTTCGATTCCCGGCCAGGGCACATAGGAGAAGTGCCCATTTGCTTCTCCACCACCCCCTCCTTCCTCTCTGTCTCTCTCTTCCCCTCCCGCAGCCAAGGCTCCATTGGAGCAAAGATGGCCCGGGCACTGGGGATGGCTCCTTGGCCTCTGCCCCAGGCGCTAGAGTGGCTCTGGTCGTGGTAGAGCGACGCCCCGAAGGGGCAGAGCATCGCTCCCTGGTGGGCAGAGCGTCGCCCCCTGGTGGGCGTGCCGGGTGGATCCCGGTCGGGTGCATGCGGGAGTCTGTCTGACTGTCTCTCCCCGTTTCCAGCTTCAGAAAAAAAAGAAGTTTGGTTACGTCCTTCCCTTGCTTGTACTGTGGCTGCAACACCTTGCCTAATCTGTCTCATGCCCCCTCCTTTGTTCACTATGCTCCAGTGTTACTGGCTGCCTGGGGTTGAGTACCTCAGAGTCATCTCCAGAGATGACAATGTCTGTGAGAATTCCAGGCAGAATGAGGAAGTGGCACCAGGATAAGAAGAAAAAACAAGCAAGAGTGAGAAATCAAGCGAAGCCCCAATGAGGACAACTCTGGCTAGTTTTGCAGCAGGAGGGGGAGGGGGTGGGGGGTGCTCCCATCAGGGCAAGGGAGTTGGGGAATCTATACCCCCAGACCCATCCGTGACTGGCGAAAGGCTGCCCCAAAGGATGTCTATTGCCAGAACTTCTGACTCGTGGGACTTGTGGGCAAAGGGCACTCGGGCAGCCTGAAGGCAGCCCTCCAACAGAGATGCAGGTGCTGCTATTAGGAGAGAAAGCACACCACAGGCAGTGGACTGACGAGGCCTGCTGCCTGGGTTTCTGTTCCTAAAACATTCCATGCTGTTTTACTCAACACGTCCGCTCTACTCTGGACCTTTCTCCCTCTGCCCTTTGCACGGGTGACTTCTTTTCCTTAAGATAGTCTCTGCTTCGTTTTCGCCTCCTCCATCCACTCCCCTGCAAATGGAGGTGGGGATGACTGTCTAAATCAGGGGTCCCCAAACTACGGCCCACGGGCCACATGCGGCCCCCTGAGGCCATTTATCCGGCCCCCGCTGCACTTCTGGAAGGGGCACCTCTTTCATTGGTGGTCAGTGAGAGGAGCATAGTTCCCATTGAAATACTGGTCAGTTTGTTGATTTAAATTTACTTATTCTTTATTTTAAATATTGTATTTGTTCCCGTTTTGTTTTTTTACTTTAAAGTAAGATATGTGCAGTGTGCATAGGGATTTGTTCATAGTTTTTTTTTATAGTCCGGCCCTCCAACGGTCTGAGGGACAGTGAACTGGCCCCCTGTGTAAAAAGTTTGGGGACCCCTGGTCTAAATGAAACTCGCGAACGCCCTGCTTCATTCTCGCACCGCTTACCACCGTCACTCAAGGTCTACTCGCTTCCAGTTGGCTTCCCCAGTCAAACGTGAGCTCCATGTGGGCGCGGATATTGTTCACCTTGCTCTCCACTGTGTCTGTCCTCAAACCCTGGCCCAGCTTTCATACCCCGGAGATGCTCACTCGCCCAGCAGCTCTTAAAGAAGTAGTGGATAATGGCACCATATCTCCTCCCTTTAACACAATAATTTAAAGTATTTTACCATGGATAGCAGTTCATTTTATGATACCTAAAACTAACTCAGAAGTATAGAAAATATCTCATGATATTAAAAGCCTGAGCTCCACAGTTATACAGTAATCAACAAAACCAAAAATAATTCAAGTAGAATCAAAACAAAAAAGTAAGTGAATACGAAAGTTTATCTTGTCTGTATTGAGGGGGAAAATCAACAAATGGTGGAAATGAGAAAACTGAAAAAGGACGGGGGGGGGGGGGGCGGCGCTTCTATTTTAATAAACCAGATTGTTCCTAAATCGGGTATGGGAACTTCTTTCACGCATAATGTTTATTTTTATATTACTCTCCCCCCTAAAAATAAGGTGTTTACCACGTGGGCTGAGCATACTCAAGATTTCTGTGGTACATAAATGCAAATACGGTCCCAATTCTTTCCCTGCGGCATCCAATGGAAGTTTGTAGCTTCTTCCTCCAAGAGGCTGTTCTAGTGCCCCCCCCTCTTGATTTTGAACTTGCTTTTACCAATAGAGTGAGATAGAAGAGGTCATGTTCCAGTTCAAAACCTAAGCCTGAAGAGACCCTTCCATGCCTCCACTCTCTACTGGAACCCTGCCCTTGCCCTGTAGATAAATCCAGACTGGCCTGGAGAGCAGAGACGGGACCACGTGGAAGCCAGCAGACGCATCCCAGCCACGACCATCCAAGACCAGCCAGCCCCATCCAACCCTCCAGCCGACCACAGGGAAGTGAGTGAGCCCCGCTGAGATGGGCCAAGTCCGGCCCAGATCAGTGGATCACCCAACAAACATACTGACTGGTCAAAACATAATAAATGGTTGTTATTATTTATATATATATATATATATATATATATATATATATATACACACACACACACACACACACACACACACACACACAGGGACAGAGATAGAGTCAGAGAGAGGGATAGATAGGGACAGACAGAAAGGAACTGGAGAGAGATGAGAAGCATCAATTATCAGTTTTTCATTTTGACACTTTAGTTGTTCATTGATTGCTTTCTCATATGTGCCTTGACCGTGGGCCTTCAGCAGACTGAGTAACCCCTTGCTCAAGCCAGCGACCTTGGGTCCAAGCTGGTGAGCTTTTATTGCTCAAGCCAGATGAGTCCGCGCTCAAGCTGGTGACCTGGGGGTCTTGAACCTGGGTCTTCCGCATCCCAGTCCGACGTTCTATCCACTGTGCCAGCGGCTGGTCCGGCGTCACTAAGTGTTGAGGCAGGTTGTTATACTACAACAGCTGACTGGAACATTTCCCCACTCATAATGCTTGAAACCAGTTGAACCTGAATGTCACAACAACTTTGGGAAATCTCAGATCTGTGTTTTATTATTATTGCTGTTGTGGTGGTTTTCAAGTCAATTTAAGAAGACCAAAAAATAAAAAAAAGAAGAAGAAGAAAAGAAAAGCGCCATCTCAAAATTATTATTTAGGGTTAAGTGATTAACATAGAAAACAACGTGAACAGGTAAGTTGTGTCAGAGCAAGAACTCCTTCAAACCTCCAATAGTCTACTGCGGCTTAAAAAGTCAGAATTGACTTGGGCAAAAAGACAAAAAACACACATGCCAAAATAAAGAATCCTGACTAGTCCCACTCCCTATTTATCAATCAACCACATTCACTAAGACTTATGTCCCTTCTTATTTTATAATTAGCTATGATTTAATAGTAAGAATAGGATTAAGTGAATTACTGTTCACTTCATTTTTTGTTTTTAAGTTACAGTTGTGGGATTTCGTTCTCATTGTTGCTTTTACCAGATCATCTGCTGTTTCATTGTCCTCTGCAAAGATAAAAATCTAGGCACCTGCCAAACCAAGAGAAAAAAAGAGAAAGGAAGAAGGAGGGGAACAAAGGCGAGCTTTGTTCAGTTTAACTGCTTATTGGCCTATATGAAAAAGAACGATGGATAAACAACCCACCACAAATTGAGGTGTATACAGAGGTGTAGACCTTTCGAGTGTATTTCAGTTGCCACAGTTACCATTTTACAAAATGAAGAGATGGAATTAGCAAATGAAATTTTGGCTGCATTTCTCATGGGGATCCAGTGCATTTTTTTTATTATTATTGATAGCCTTTTCCTCCACATTTAGTGTAGTAGTTTCAGTTCTAATTGTGCATTGTTTGGGGAATGGCTCATTTTCTGATGTATTTTTACTCTGTCAAAAGCTCAGAATTTTTTTTAAGTCATCCTTTCTTTCTGTTTCTCTTTGTCTTCTTCCAACATATACGCCTGTGCATGTATGGCTTATTGATTTATAATTGAATGAAGAATAGTTTTACTGCTGCATAAGAAATTTTGGAAATTCAGAGTTTAACTCCTTATGAGGCATATAATCTATCATTTTACTTACCAAATCTTGCAGCTGCAGTCCCTGTGATTTGTTAATGTGTCCTGTAAACCTTAATTTATCCAATATAAACCCTTCAAGAATTCTTGTCTACATTTGATGAAATAATAGCAGATAATACTCAAATGACTCTTTGTATTAGCCCATTATTATTAGCCACTATTGTAGACATTTTTTTTTTTTGTAGGAATCCTTAGAACCCATTTCTGCCTTCTCCCTTACTAAATTCAGTCTGAATTTTTGAGATATCTGGTTTGGGTGAGATTGACCCTATTTCCAGTTCCACCTAGTTACATATTAGCTTAAGATATCAATATTTATCAGAAGGACTGTATAGTTTCTTAGGCTGATCAATGTATCACATTCACCTAACCATTGAAATTCATTCAGGAATGGGAGCATGTCCCAAGGCCAATCAGAGAGGAGAACATGACACAAGGCAGGCCAATCAGAGAGGAGAACATGACACAAGGCAGGCCAATCAGGGAGGAGAACATGACACAAGGCAGGCCAATCAGGGAGGAGAACATGACCTAAGCAAAACAACAAAAGCTGGAACATGAGCCTACCAGGGCCAGGGAGACTTCATTCCAGGATTTATTTGAACTTTTATGAGCTGCTGAGAGCCCGACTTTAGACCATAAGAAGGACTTACCTCAGGATGGAAACAATCCTGAAGATTTTCTAAGAAATAAAGAGAGATGGTAGGAAAAACCAAAACTGAATCACAGGGACATCATTTGAGCTCAGAGTAAATCTGAGTTGGGTTTTTACACATAAAGCATTCTAATCAAAAAGGATTTGAAACAGAAGTATCTAAAGATAAAATGGCAAACCCTGGAAATTAATGAATTTCTCCTGAAGAGTATCTAAGTAGGGTGAGGACAGCAGAGAAATTCGAACATCAGAGGAATGGTTTTGGTTTGAGATGACTGTCAACCCTTGTGGTCCCGGGTAGTGGGTCAAAGCACATGAGGGCCAGATCAATACTAAACTCAGAGCCCATCCCACCCAGATGGGTAATCCAATCAAAGAAAAGCCAAGCCTAGAAGATAAACTCAAGTCAAATTCTCAGGGACACTTAAAACAGGTGACACACCAAATAATTACCCCACAATTCCCTCCATGTTTTACTACAGGAGTCTTAGTCTATAGGAGCCAACCAGGAAAATGGAAACACTCTAGGCATTAGACTGAGAAGCCAAACATGGATGGGATGGCAAACAGATTAGCAGCTACAGGAAGCTGGGGCTCTCCTAGGTTGGAGGGTCAAAGGAAGAAGGTAGTTTTATCAGATCCCCAGGCAAGAAGAGAAGCCAGAACCACAGAGAGCCTGTCCCATAGAAGCCGGTGCAATAAAGGACATTCACCCCCTGCTAGTGATACTGCAAGACTCGGACTGAGAGAAGGAGAAGTATCCTGGTTTCTCTCTCCTCCCATGCTCTGGTCTCTTGAAAGGACCTCCCAGGACCAACACAGCCAAAAGTCTCCAACCAGGGAGCCCAGGAAACATAGCTTGCAATTATCAGCTCTTCAGTGAAACCTGCCAATGGCCAGCACAGAATCTAGTCCACACCAGGCAATGATCTCGTGCAAATGGAAGCACATCTACTTCAGTTAGCACATCCTGAAATCATAGAATGATCTTTGTTTCCATCCGCAGTCTTACTGAAGCCACTACTCGAAATAGTTTGTAAGAGTCCCAAGATATTTTAACTTAATGTTATTTCTTCACTGGTTCCTGTTGGTGATTTGTAATAGAAATATTCTACACTCCTGATCCCCCTGCTCAGAGCCATCATCTTGCATAGCTTTCCCTGTCTCACTAAATAGCAGCCCTGTCCCACCAGCTGCATAGGCCAAACACCTTGACTTCTCTCTCTCTCATCCCAGATGACATCTGTCAGCAAAGCCTCACAGCTCTGCCTTCACAATTTTTCCAGATGTTGACCATTCCTCCATTTGTGGTGCTACCACTCTGATCCCAGCCACCGTCACCTCTACCTGTGTCACTGTGGTCACCTTGTAACATCTCCTTGCCTCTGCTCTTGTTTCTCCTCACTCCACACCCCACCATAGCCGGAGTGATCCTTTGCAAATAAATGTGCCTGTTGCTGTCACACCTCTGTTCAAACTTCCACTAGCTCTTATCCCCTCTTATACAAGTCCAAGGAAACCTTTCAAGAACAAGACCACTTCAAGTCCAACAAATTCACCTTGGATATTTGTCCCACTGTCATTCACTGTGTAAGACTGAGCTACAGTTTTATGATTTAAAAAAAAAAACCAAAAGGCCCTGGCTGGTTGGCTCAGCGGTAGAGTGTCGGCCTGGCGTGCAGGGGACCCGGGTTCGATTCCCAGCCAGGGCACATAGGAGAAGCGCCCATTTGCTTCTCCACCCCCCCTCCTTCCTCTCTGTCTCTCTCTTCCCCTCCCGCAGCCAAGGCTCCATTGGAGCAAAGATGGCCCAGGCGCTGGGGATGGCTCCTTGGCCTCTGCCCCAGGCGCTAGAGTGGCTCTGGTCGCGGCAGAGGAGGGGCAGAGCATCGCCCCCTGGTGGGCAGAGCGTTGCCCCTGGTGGGCGTGCCAGGTGGATCCCAGTCTGGCGCATGCGGGAGTCTGTCTGACTGTCTCTCCCCGTTTCCAGCTTCAGAAAAATGCAAAAAAACAACAACAAAAAAAAAAACCCAGCACCTCTAGTCACTTGTACCTGTCATGGCCTATACTTCTATTACCTGTTTAAAGCACTCTTCCTAACACAGAGTAAATATTTGTTGCAAGGTGTAAATGTTGAATAGATGAATGGATGAATATATTGAATGGATGGATGGATGAATATATCACAAAATACAAGATTACTATAAAAAGTGAGTAGGTGATTTGAGCTAAACAATAGAACACAATTTCTTTTAGTCAAATTATTTAGATAGGATTTGGAAGAAATTTATCCAAACTATAATCTAGGCTATTTATAAAGTAAACTGTTTTAGGAAATATATTTTTGCAAACCTGAAACTCTATGAGCTTGGGTATAAATGATGGAAAGGATGAAAATAAACCCACACAACATAGATCTTTCAAAACTAAAAGTTTGCAAACTTCTGCCCAGAGACAAACTCTACAAGTTAACCAAGCTACCTTGAGAAAAGTTGATCACTGAATGCACAAGCCAGCCAATCTTCTCATGAACAAGTAAATGGAGGCCCAAACTGTTCACTTGATCAATTTATTTAAGAAATAATTATTGCAGCCCTGGCCAGTTGGCTCAGTAATAGAGTGTTGGCCGGGCATGTAGATGTCCCAGTTTGATTACTGGTCAGGGTACACAGGAGCGGTAGAGAAGGTTGCTTCTCCACTTCTCCCCCTCCTGCTTCTCTCTCTCTCTCTCTCTCTCTCTCTCTCTCTCTCTCTCTTCCCCTCCCACAGCCATGGCTTGATTAGTTAGAGCACATTGACCCCAAGTGCTGAGGATGGATCCATGGAACCTCTGCCTCAGGCACTAAAAATAGCTCATTTGCAAGCATGGCTCCAGATGGGCAGAGCATTGGCCCCAGACAGGGGTTGCTGGGTGGATCCTGGTCAGGGTTCCTACAGGAGTTTGTCTATCTCCTTTTCCTTCACTTGGAAAAATATGAAAAAGAAAGAAAGAAAGAAAGAAAGAAAGAAAGAAAGAAAGAAAGAAAGAAAGAAAGAAAGAAAGAAAGAAAGAAAGGAGGGAGGGAGGGAGGGAGGGAAGGAGGGAAGGAGGGAGGGAGGGAGGAAGAAGGGAGGAAGAAGGGAGGAAGAAGGGAGGAAGGGAGGGAGGGAGGAAGGAAGGAAGGAAGGAGGGAGGGAGGGAGGGAGGGAGGGAGGGAGGGAGGGAGGGAGGGAGGGAGGGAGGGAGGAAGGAAGAATTACTACTAGTCTGCTGCAGGTCTGGCACCAGACAGGACACGAGTAATTACAACACAAACAAAGCAGACACAGTCACAGCATTCACAGGATCCTGGGAGACCAAATGTGAACAAATAACTGTAAGTGACATGCACCCGAGACATGCACACACAGAGGGTGCTGTGGGAAATGTAACAAAGGGAACACACGAAGTCTAAGAGTTTAAGTTGGAATTTAAAGAAGATAACAGAGCAAGCTAGTTCCCAAACTTTAGCACATTCAGAATCACCTGGAGGTCTTGTTCAAATACAAATCGCTGGGCTCAGTAGATTTGAGCTGGGGCCTGAGAATTTGCATTTCCAACAAGCTCCCAGGTAGATGCTGCCTGCGGTTCTGGGGGCTACAATGTAAAAATTGATGAGCTAGGTCAAGATGGGGCCAGGGACTAGGGAAACTGTCTTCTGGGCATAAGAATAGTGTGTGGGAAGCCCTTTGTATGAAAGAGTATGGATTGAAATAGTGTTTTGTATCATTCAGGGACCTGCCCAGAAACAGTGTTACATTTAAACAGGGTAATTTCGGAGATGTGACTTGATGTGAGTGGCTACTAGTAAAAGTCAGGCATGGTTAAGGGACATGAATGTGGGAAAGGATGGTGAAACATCAAGGGCCTCAACAGGAGCGTGTACCAGCCCTGACACTGGGGACAGGGGGGTACGGTCATCAGGGAAGCCAGAGAGAGCTGGAGCCATAGGAGAAAGCGACCCTGACAGGACCTGTGGCCTTCAGTAGAGAAACATAGCTGTTTCCAACCAGCTGCCTGCCCAGGGAAGGGGGAACTGTAGTTCATTTTCTGCTACCTCCCTCCCACTTCCCAACTTCTTTTGGGTGCCAATCAAAAGCCAGAGGTTAAAGAAGCCCAGCAGATGTGATCCTAGAAGTCAGGCTCCTGGGGCCCAGAAAAGGAAGGAGAAGCGTGTAGAGTGAATCCAGAAGGGCAAACAGAATACTAGCCTTGGGCCACAGGAGGTGGGCAGTCAGGATATTGTGGTCACTTGGTGACCAGTTTCCTATGTCTGTAACAAATCATCACATACTTAGCAGTGTAAAATGATACACGTTTATTATGTCACAGTTCTGTGGGTCAGGAGTTTCGGTATGCTTTGCCAGTTCTAGGTTTTAGGGTCTCACCAGGCTATAATCAAGGGGTTGGCCAGGCCACATTTTCATCTGGAGGTTTGACTAGGGAAAGTTCTGCTTCCAAGTTCACTCGGATTGTTGGCACAACTCGGGCTGTGGTTGTAGGACTGAGGTCCTCAATAGCTATAGGCTTCCTGCATTTATTTAACATGTGAGCCTTTCCATAAACAATGGCTACAATGGTTACTGTTTCTTCAAGGCCAGCAGGAGAAAGCTACCCGACAGGACCTGTGGCCTTCAGTAGAGAAACATAGCTGTTTCCAACCAGCTGCCAACGGTGACTCCAGATGACATTGTATCATCTTCACCATATCCTATTGGTTAGAAGAAGCAAGTCATAGGTCTTACTCAAGGGGAAGGGACTGTATAAAGACATGAATAACAGAGGGCAGGGGTCATTGGGGGTTACCTTAGAATCTATCTGCCATACCACTGTAACCATATTAACCATATGGTAGCATTTGTCAATTACTGTGGTGTAAATACTCCTACCACATGGGTTTACCATTGTAAACCATATTAACAGTTTAAGATTTTATCCTAATGCCAATCATGGAAACTCATTCAAAGAAGGTATTGAATGGAGGCATAGCATAAGCAGGTCTGCATTTAAAGGCTCAGGGTGGCTCTCATATAGAGGATGAACAGAGAATGCGGGGGGTCTACTGAAGGTCACAGAGTGAATTAGTGGCTGAGCCAGGGCTATAGCCATTTGAAATTACCATGCTCCAGAAATATCACAAAGTCGCCTTCTATTCCATGATGCCGTATTTCTCTGCATATACAAAATGATTAGGTGTCACATTTAATAGCAGCATTGCATCAATATAAAGGGTAGAAAAGTAACAAAGAGACTATTTTGGTTAGCAAATATTTGGACTTAGTCTTACATAAAATCTAAAACAAATTCTGAGTTTAGTTTTCCCCCTTTTACAACGTTTATATGTGTGGAATAGTTCTTTAGGGGAAAAAAAATAAAGTCATTTCTCCTGCATGTCATCTGAGGTGGCACTGATCTCTCAGAGTGAAAGAACTGAGTTTGTTTCCCTTCCTCCTCAACTGCTGGCCAACCTGAGGCTTCCAGACCCAACACAGGATCTCAGCAGGCCACCCCCATGCTGCAGGTAAAAACCGTACTGACGCACAACCTTTCTAGAGAGAAACAGTAAAATATGTATCTAGAGTCTTAGAGTGGTGTGCTGGCTCACAAGAACCAGCTGTTAACTTTTCAAGAACCTTTTCAACCCTGGCTGGTTGGCTCAGCTGTAGAGCATTGGCCCAGCGTGTGCAAGTCCCAGGTTCAATTCCCAGTCAGGGCACACAGGAGAAGTGACCATCTGCTTTTCTACTTCTCCCTCCCCTCTCTCTCTTCCCCTTCTGCAGCCATGGCTCAAATGGTTCTAGCAAAGTTGGCCCCGGGCGCTGAGGATGGCTCCATGGCCTTGCCTTAGGCACTAAAATGGCTCAGTTGCTGAGCAATGGAGCAGTAGCCCATACAGGTAGAGTATTGCCTGGTTGGAGTCTTGCAGGATGAATCCCAGTTGGGGCACATGCGGGAGTCTGTCTCTGCCTCCCCACCTCTCACTTGATAATAAATAAATAAGAATCTCTTTTAAGGTAGGAGTTAAACAATTGGTAGCTTCATTGGCTGTGATGGCAGTATTTACACCATAGTAATTGACAAATGCTATGAATCAGCATTTTCCCCACCCCTGCAAGCCTGTTGTTAAAGACTTAACAATACTGCTTTAAGATGGTCTAACTCTCAAACCCAATTCTAACTGATATTCAGAGAAGCACACAGATATTGACATATAAGAAAGGTCTTTGTAGAAAAGAAAGTTGAAAGTAACCTAAATATCAAAGAGGAAGCAGCAGGTTAAAGAAAATGCTATGCAGCCTTTACTTAATGACATGAAAGATTATTCAAGATATGATAAAGGAGAATAAGAATATGATATTTCACATAGAATATAAGAATTTTGTGAGAAAATACTAGGCGTATATAAATAGAATTTTTGTTTTGTTTTGTTTTTGCTTTATTAACATATAATTGACATATAACATTGTATAAGTTGTACAACAATGATTTGATATATGGATAGATTATGCAATGATTACCACAATAAGTTTAGTTAACATCCATCACATGCATAGAGTTAAAAGGAAAAAATCCTCAGTAGTTTCAATGATATCTATCAGTGGTGGGATAAAAGGTGATTTTTATTGTTTCTTTATGTAGTTGTATATTTTCTAAATATTCTATGGTAAACATGTATTGCATTTATATTCATGCAAAAAATGAAAAGTACTATCAAGAAAAAACTACCATATTTTAATAAATATTTTAACACACCATTTGGTTCAGAATTTTTTTTTTTCTTATTTTTCTCCTTAAAACCCTCAGTGTGTCTTATGGTCAAGTGCGTCTTACAGAGCGAAAAATATGGTAAATAAGGTCAGGCAAACAGGAAAATATAGGCTTAAATTCAGCCATCATGTCCTGCTCACCAGACATCTGCTGTAGCAAGTGACAGCTACCAATCAGGGAAGACACCCACTTCTGCAGATAGGACACTGACTCTGAACTATGGTAGTTCTGGCCATTTTTAGCTCTCTGAGCTCTTCGAAATCTGGCCAGTTTTCAGAACACTACATACAGTCACGCTTCTGACCTCAAACTCATAGAACTAGTGAATTAAACATGTAATTTGCCACTTACAGGTTTAGTCTCCTTTTAACATCCCCCTCCAGGCCTCACTGTTACAGAAGAGCCCACGTTTCCATGTAGAACAGGGGTCGGGAAGCTTTTTGGCTGAGAGAGCCATGAATACCACATATTTTAAAATGTAATCCTGTGAGAGCCATCCAATGACCTGTGTATGTTACACATTATCCAATAAAAATTTGGTGCTGTCCCAGAGGACAGCTGTGATTGGCTCCAGCCATCCGCAACCATGAACATGAGCGGTAGGAAATGAACGAATTGTAATACATGAGAATGTTTTATATTTTTAATGTTATTATTTTTTTTTATTAAAGATTTGTCTGCGAGCCAGATGCAGCCATCAAAAGAGCCACATCTGGCTCGCGAGCCATAGGTTCCCGACCCCTGATGTAGAAGGATGTTCCAGGCATCCCCAAACCAGGGCCCGTGGGCCGCAATTTGGCCCCCTAAGGCCATTTATCCAGCTCTCGCCGCACTTCCAGAAGGGGCAACTCTCTCATTGGTGGTCAGTGAGAGGAGCACTGTATGTGGGAGCCCTCCAATGGTCTGAGGGACAGTGAACTGGCCCCCTGTGTAAAAAGTTTGGGGACCCTGCTCAGCTCTCTCCTGGATCTGGTCACCTGAAGGGAGAGTTAGGGAGAGCCTCTCTTGGAGCCAGCTCATCCAGAAAAGGCAGGCATTCCCACCCACTCTCTGCCATGGGGATTGCCTCCCACCCCCCTCATCACAGGGGATGCCTGCAGGGGACAAGCCAGAGGTAGGTGCTGATGTCACTGGTGAATAGCAAACCCACTTGGTCAGAGATCTAACCACATTCTCTAATCAGCTTTATTAGTAATCAAGGTGATATGATTTCCCACTCTCCAGCATCTATCTAACAGTTTCTCTCTCAACCAGAAGAAGAAGCAGGTATTAATTATTAGCCTCCTTTAGACACCAACACTATCTCCCCATCAGCGTCTGTCTAAAGTGGATACTGCAAAGGGCCAGGGTCACGTCATGTCCTTTATTGCCATTTCTGTATCCATAGCAGTCAGTGTGCACATTTACACATATACAAGTGCTCTGAAGAAGACTGGGCTATAGGGGATGAGGGACACTGGTCAGAAAAAAATGATACAGAATGGAGTCTCTCTACCTCTTACTCTTATTTCCTACTGAACTCAGTGAAAGGGAGACCCTTCTCTCGGGCAGATTTTGGCCCATTATCCCCATTTAGTTTAATGGATAGCACAGCATTTGTGGCTTAAATAATTTATAGAGATCAATGGGAACTAACACAAGGTGAAATTGGGTCTCATCAGAGAAAAATCCTTAGTAATGACAGACAGGGGAGAGGTCTGGCCATCAGCTCTTAATTACATTCTGTCTCCTCTTGGCTGTCTCCTGCTTTCACTTCGCTCCCTCCTTTAATACATATTTTAAATAAAGTACAATTTTTAAATGGGGGCCACCTCGTAGTACTCAATGCAACTTCCTGTTGCCTTAGCTGGAGGCCCCTAACCCACTCCTGAAAGTCATAACACCATTTCTTCCCTCTCATCAATTGGTACCAATTAGACACCTTCTAGGTAGAGAAATAATTTGCTTAACTGCATAAGAAAATGGCCACTTCAAGCCCTTTAAGAATTTTGGTTCTCAATTACCCAGCCTTACTTCTCCTGTGAAGTGATAATTAGAGTGTAGATGATAACTGGATTACCAAGGACATCTCTCCCAACAGTCGTTTAACACCTAATCAAGTATTAAGGTCGTAAATTATGCATTTCTCAACAGCATTCAGACCCATTTGAAAACAATTTGAAACAGTTCAAGAGTTCTTAGATGGTCTTCAGTTTTACAGGGCTGTGAAGGGTCCTGCTTTAAAGGAATTACCCGCTTAGAAGAATTACCCGGGTAAAGGAATTACCCACTTAAAGGACTCAGAGTATAAGGCTCTCTCAGTTGTTTAATCAGCTACAGATCAGTATTTTTAACTGACAATTAAATATCCTCCCACCACATAGGAGAAAATGGAGTGTTTCCACAGTGGCCATGCACCTCCCCAGGGAGCTCGGATAGGAGGATTCTAGAGAGAATTGAAGTGAGGAGAAGAAAAAAAAAAAAAACCGCAGAGAGGAAAAGACCTTACAACTTTGTTTTTCTTATGACTTATTCAAAACCAGATCTGAAAATGAAAAGTTCCAGACTGAAAGCTACAGAAAGCTACAGACTAAGTCTCTCACTTCTGATTCACAGGGAGAAACGTGTTCTGAGTGGGCAGGGGTGGAGGAAGTGTGGGGAAGACCGAATAGAGGGCACCATCCTTGCTCTGTCTCCTGATAGAGTTTCCAACAGGCAGGGCTCCTCTGGTGGCAACTGCTGGGCAAATGAGTTTGTAAAATTTGTATTTTTTGAGTTTGTTCACTTTTATTGTTACAAAATGACACTGGGCAGTGCAGGGTATATGTGGTCGTGGAATTGCAAATTACCTTCCTGCTTGGGAAGAGCCATTCTTTTGTTAATGTGCGCTGGAGGAGAGAGCCTTTCACGCCAGAAAGTTTTGAAAAGAGAAAAGAAGAAGAGGCAGAAAGAAGCCAGTTTTGCAGGGAGAGTGGAGAGAATGCAGAGCACTAAAGCAGCAGCTGGTTTTGCAGAGAGAGGAGCAGAAGGAAAGGCAGAGTGTGGAGGGGGCTTTGGGATCCCTACTGAGGCTTTGGGGGCCTTTGATTCTATGAGGAACCAGAGAAGATTCTTCTGGTTGTAGAACCAGACAATGTGTCATGGCTTTGGGAGCCACTGAAAGAGAGGGAAGAGGTCTTCCCTGTGTGTTTGCTCGTTGGCTGGTGTGAGACTTGAATAAAGAAATGGCCCACCAGTCTTTGGCTCCACTGTTTCTCTACCGTCTGCCCGAATCCAGTGAGAACCTGCATGTGAATGGTCATGATGGTGGCAGCCACTGGCCTTTCAGCAACTGTATTAGACGAGCTCCCCTCCGCTCTCATCACCATCACTCCAAGCCTGCAATGCCACCAGTGACCGGAGCTAGCACGCATGTCTCAAAAGTAGCCATCATCACAGTCTTATATTTTACAATGAAATGTCCCCCACCAACTGGCCTATCGGTCTCTCTGCCTTCCTGCCATGGGCACCAAAGGAGATGTCTCTAAAGACACAGAGTGTCATACACACTTATGACAGCACATCTATTATTCCCCTTGAATAAGAGCAGCCACACTTCTTTCCCAGCCTGACTGAGAACCTGTCTACCAGCTCAGTCTCCTCCTTTCGGAAGGAAGAATGCTATAATTTTTACTGCTTAATTCAATCTGAAGAGCTCCACAAAAAGAAAGAAATCCATCCCCTTGGAGGAACAGGCAAAGTTTGACACGTGTGGTTTTCTCCCCTTGACTCCCTTCCTACTTCCATCTCAGTAACGCCCCACCTGCTATAAGACACGAGCACCAGAAACCTAATGTGAAGACAGCCCTTTCTCAGCCCTTCTGCTAGCTTCAGTTCATTCACCAGAAAAAAATATATTGAGTTATTTGTGTGACAAATATATTGAATCGCTCCAAACCCCCCAAAAAATCCTTTATTTCAGTATATGTATTAGAGAGAGAGAGAGAGAGAGAGAGAGAGAGAGAGGACAGAATTAGTGTAAGGTATGTGGAAGATAATTTTACTAGGGCCAACCTAAAAGCCTCTTGTCTGATCTCATCTCTTAGCTTTTTAACCAAAATATCCCAACATCATCACACTCCTGCTTTGGAACATACGATGGCTGCCCAAGACAGGCTCAATACAATCCAAGCTCCATTCAGAGACTTCCCAACTAGGCTCTTCCCCACCTTCCTACCCTTATGCTCTGTTATTTTCCTGGAAAAAGGCTCGATGCTCCTGTCCTCACTCCTGTTCTGCCAGGCAGGTGTGTGTGTTCTTGTCTCCTCTGTCTTTGCTCCCACGCCCTCTGCCTCTAATTTTCCTTTCCCTGCTCCTTGCAAAAGCCTATGCACGCATCAGGAACTAACTCAAATGCCATGTACTCTATTTCCCTTTCCTCTGCCAGCTGATAAAAAATGAATTGTCCAGCCCGTGGGTTCACCTGTCACTTTCCAATTCCTCTCATCTTCTTCTATCTTCACTTTTATGTCTGTTTCCCTTGGGTGATTGTAAATTACGCACAAGCCGTGATTGTCTTCTAATTTATCTTTACCCACATACCTAGTACCTTGCCTAGAATAAATGTGCATTTTTTAGAAAGATATTCTAGAAATGATTCGAGTTTTCTGCCTTTTATTTTAGTTTTTTAAATTTTTTATTTATTTATTTTAGAGAGAGAGCAAGAGAAAGAGACAGACAGACAAGAACATAGATCTATTTCTGTATGTGCTGTGACCAGGGATCGAACCAGCAACCTCTGCACTTTGGGACGATGCTCTAACCAACCAAGCTATCCAGTTGGGGTTCTGTCTTTTATTTTAAATAAGATTTTGACATTTGTTTGGTAAAAGTTTCTAGATGCCTTTTTATTTTGTTCAAACCCAAATTTTGAAGATTGGACCTCGTGGAAAGCCATTATACTGAAATTCAGAGAAATTCAAGACTTGGCTTCACAATTTTCTTCTTCCTTTAACTCTTCATATAAAATTGTGCATATTTAGATAGGTTTTAATCTGCAGCTGTGTGTGTCAGAGGTCCTTTGCTCTTAGTAAATCTCCAGTGCATATCACACAAACAAAATTTCCCTCTCACTTCAATATTGACAGAAATAACTCACTAGCAAGGCAGATCCAGGTGATAATCTCCGGATTTTAGAAAGGGTTTCTTTTGTCAGGATGCTAATAATATACAGGATAAGTCATGACAGAAGTGATCATTAAAGTACAGTAGTTAACATACAAGTCATTTGATTCAAGCCACGTCCCAGCTGATGTGCAAATTAGGGGTATACAGAACTGAGTCAACAAATACATCACCCGGGTGGGGAACACTTCCCAACCAAGGCCCCACTCTTGTGCATTCTCAAGTCAGGGAGAATGGCCAGGGTCAATGTTCAGTCTCAGAGTTGAGGACTCCCACATGCGTATGCAATCTAATTGCAGTGTGGACACCTTCCCCAAGGCCTTGCTCATTTGAGGTGGGGATTTGCACTCAGGATTTTCACACATCTCTAAGTCCTCCTTAGACCTGCTCTTCAGCCTCATCCTTCAGTCATCCCACATAGCCGGTGCTCCAGTATCTAGGTGTCTCTGGGGACATGCAAACCAAACTGATAAACTCCCCTCTTCTCCAGCGTCCATACCATAGGCTCAGGCTCCGGGTCACCAAGTTTGAGGCATCTCCAAAGTCTTTTCTTGCCATACCTCAAAAATTGCCATGTTGGGGACCTGGCCGGTTGGCTCCATGGCAGAGAGTCAGCCCCACTGTGTGGATGTCCTCAGTTAGATTCCCAGTCAGGTCACACAGAAGCACCCATCTGCTTTTCCACCCCTCATCCTCCCCCTTCTCTCTCTCTCTCCTCTTCCCACAGCCATGGCTCAATTGGTTCAAGCACATCGGCCCTGGGTGCTGAGAATGGCCCAGTTATGACCAAGGCCCCAAATGGACAGAGCATCAGCCCCAGACTGGGGTGGCCGGGTGGATCCCAGTTGGGGTGTATGTGGGAGTCTGTCTGTCTCTCCTCCTCTCACTTGGAAAAAAAGAAATAAAAATACTATGTTTGGGTAATAACACAAAAATATCATTAAAAATAATGAACAAAGTAAGGGAGGGTTCGTGAAGACTGAAAGACGGAAACATAGGATTGGTGCTGAAGTGGCCACAGGGGAGAAAACAAAATGAAAGCAGGCATTCAAGGAGAAGCAACATCTAATCTCTGCTCATTATTACATCAGGGTCATCACTTATATTTTCCCAAGACTGAAACTCCAATAGCCACCTCTACACCCTATGATCTGGCCTCAAAAGTTCACTCTCTTCTGCTCTCCTACAAGGAATGCCCCTGGTGACCCATAGGGTAAGAGGTTGTGGCAGGAAGGACAGTTGTTTTATAAAAAAGGAAAAAGGGGAGGAAGAAAAATGGGACACCTACTATGTCTGCACCGTGGATGATGTGCAATGATTTGAGTTGGTAGATGGATACCATTAACTCACATTAAATCTCAGAGTGAGAACGTTATTCCCAAAAGGTGCAATTATCTTTACAGTCTATGATAAGTTAAGGCGAAGCACCCAGTTGATACAACCAGGTCTTTAACAACTCTTAACGTTTGCAAGTGTCCCTTCTTTAACAAAGAAAGAGTAGATCTCAGGCTCAGAGCTTTGGCCAGGCTGCTATAGGCAACTAGATTTTGAAGATGACTGATTTGTGTCTGACATTGAATTTTACAGTTATTTTCTATATGTGGCAAGGGATACTGACTTTCTATTCATTATATTCATATGATGTTCTCTTAAGAATAAATTATTTAATGTGGAAAAGTCAGTCAGTTTAATGTAAAATATAAAGTAAATAGTAGTGCAGACTTACACAATTATGGTAAAAGTCAGATGGAATGACTGAAGTTTGGGAAGCATCACTATAATCATCAAAATATGAGACAATGAGACAAGAGGACCAGGAATAGAAACCCCATTTCTGCTCCTTTGCCAGTCCTGTGATCTGGAGCAAATGATAGAACCTCTCTGAACCTCAGTTTTCTCATCTATGAAATGGGGATAAAGGTAATACTGTTAGACAGCCTGTGGTTGGCCCAGAAGATCCAACAAAGGCCCATGAGGTAAAAAATTGTCTACTATGTCACGTGCAATTATTCATGTAGTAGCATCTCAGTAAACACTCGCTGGTTGATAATATATGCATCCCTTGTCTGAACTACTGTGACCATCTACTGCTGTAGTCTTCCGCCTCCACTAGTGCCCTTCCCCACCCCCAGAAACCATTCCTTATATGGCAACCAATATGATCTTTCCATTACTCTCCCACCAAAACCTCAGCCAAACTGAAGCATATTCAGGTGCTCCAATGAGCTGTGTGCTCTCTCACCTAGGACCATTGCACCTGCTGTCCCATTGGCTGGAATGCTCTTTTCTTCCCATCTTTCAACCAGCTAGGTTCCACCCATGTCGGTAGATGTCACCTCCTACAGGCCTTTCTATCTTCTTCTACCCCAAGATTTGATATCCCTCACAGGAGAATGTGGGTTTGCCCTGTCTGGGTCCTCAGCCACTGCATAGAAAGGGTCTGTTTTTCCTGTCTTCACCATCAATTGTGACCCTTTGGGCAGTAGTTCTCAAACTTAAGCATGTACCTGAATCATATCTATAGAGCTTATGAAAACACAGGCCCAAGAATTTGTATTTCTAAAAAGCAAGAGTTTTCAAACCTGGTTGTCTATCAGAAATACCAGGGCGGACTGACCTGTGGTGGCGCAGTGGATAAAGCATCGACCTGGAAATGCTGAGGTCGCCGGTTCGAAACCCTGGGCTTGCCTGGTCAAGGCACATATGGGAGTTGATGTTTCCAGCTCCTCCCCCTTCTCTCTCTCTGTCTCTCTCTCCTTGCTCTCTCTCTCTCTCTATCCTCTCTAAAAAAAAAAGAAAAAAGAAAAAAAAAAAAAGAAAAGAAATACCAGGGGAAGGATTCAAAATTTTCTACTGCTCAGACCCCATCCTAGATTGATTAAGTATTGGCCTCTTGATTGGGGAGGACAGAAGGTTTGGTGGTCCCAACATTCGTACTTTTTGAGCTCCTAGCTGAGTCCTGAGTTGAGAACTCCTGCTTCAGAGCAGAGCTTCTCAAACTATAATGTGCACGTGTGGAGATACTGTTAAGGCAGCAGGTCTGTGGTAGAGCTAAGGGGCTGCATTTCTTTTTCAAAAAATTTTTTAAAGATTTTATTCATTTTAGAGAGGGAAGAGAGAATGAGAGAATGAGAGAGAGAGAGAGAAGGGGGAGAAGCAGGAAGCATCAACTCCCATATGTGCCTTGACCAGGCAAGCCCAGGGATTTGAACCAGCAACCTCAGCGTTTCAGGTTGATGCTTTATCCCAGTGCGCCACCACAGGTCAGGCAGACCAGCATTTCTAATTTAGTCACACATAATGCTGAGGCTGCTGGCCCAAAGACCACACTTGGAGTAGGGTTTCAGAGTAAAAATTGACCCATTCATCACTAACAGCCTCCACAATATTACTAGAAGAAGTCATTAACATCAGTACAGAAGCACCTGCGTAGAGTCAACCATGCCAGAAACAGATGTTTCCCTCACGACTTTTAACTCAAGTATCAGATTTGAATCTGCAGGTTGTCATCTCTGCCCACAACATCTCAAGCATCTGGTGGGTCTTGTGTCACTAACATCCATTAAGATTCTTGTTACTGTTGTTTCTGCTGCTGGTATTGTTCAGGCTGACTGTGTGTCTCCCTGAGGCGATTCCCTCAAAAAAAAAAAAAAAAAAGTTTACACAACTTGTATAATGTTAAATCTTGTCAAACTCATCTCCAAATTGGGTAAAAATCTGTATAGTTGTATATAGCACTAGGGCTGTTTTTAAAAGTTAGAAATATAATTGTATGCAGAAATTGTATTTCCATTGTTTAGTAAAGCTTCTGGCACAATGGAAATGGGCAGGGCATTTGTGGAAGACAGGAAGACAGGAAGGAAGGAAAGAAGGAAGGAGGGAGGTAGGGAGGGAGGGAGGGAGGGAGGGAGGGAGGGAGGGAGGGAGGGAGGGAGGGAGGGAGGGAGGAAGGAAGGAGGGAAGGAAGGTGGGAAGGAAGGAGGGAGAGAAATAGAGAAGCACAAATGGTAGAGCAATGGAAAGAGAAGGAGAGGAAGCTAGAGAGAGACATTGTGTCCTACTCCCTATCTTTCCAGAACCCCTGCCGGATTTCCCTCACAAGCCTCTCCTTCTCCCAAGCCCCTTTTTGATGGCCACACCTGGTATCCTCATCCAGCCCACACCCCCTGCAGTGTCTAGACACACATGCACCCGATATATGCCCCCTACCCTCACCTCCTTCCCACTGGCCTGCTTTATAACCTTGGAGGCACGGGTTGGGTTTGCGGTGTGGGTGCACAGTGGGCCAGCTCTGTCTCAGCCAACTCTATGTGTAAAATGAGGCTAAACTTCTTTGTTGTGGCACCTTAGTTGTTCATTGATGGCTTTCTCATATGTGCCTTGACTGGGGGGCTATAGCAGACAAGAGACCCCTTGCTCGAGCCAGTGACATTGGGTTCAAACTGGTGAGCTGTGCTCAAACCAGATGAGCCCGCCCTCAAGCCAGAGACCTCAGGGTTTCGAACCTGGGTCCTATGAGCCCCAGTCCGACACTCTATCCACTGCACCACTGCCTGGTCAGGCGAGGCTAAACTTATTAACACTTTTAAATGACTAAAGTGTTATCTTACAAGAGAACCCCCAACCAGGCAGGCTATAGGCCAATAGCATTTAGAAATGTTTGTCAATATTTCAAATTCAAGAGATATTCCTCAAAGAATTAGATTTCCAGCTTCTTTCCAAAATTGGAAGATCTGGCAGCAGAGGGCCCACTTTGGATGGGTCTGAGCAGAGTTTCCCCCTTCAGTGGGTGGGGGTGGGGGGGTTCTCCCTTCAGTTTGCCACAGTCGCCACTCCTCCTTATCATATTCCACTGAAGCCAAGCTTGGGTTGTCATTTGTTGTCTTTATCTCATTTTACTTGAACTCTGCCTGCCTTCCACTTGACCACATTCATTCACTACCATTACGTGCTGCCAACCCCCAGGGACCTGTGAATGTGCAATCTGCAGACCACACACGCAGAGAACATGGCCTCCCATACAATGCTCATCTCTTTACCTTAAAACCTGAGCTTGCTACTGCTAATTTGTGTCCAAAGAAAAATAGGAAGAAATGTTCTCCTTGAACTAACTCTAATTCTCCACACATGGCTTTCTGCCTGTCCCTTTTCCTGGCTCCAGGCATTAGCATTTGCTGTCATTATTACTACTTGCTCTCACTATCTCTCAGGCTCTCTACCTCCCCACACACAATTTGCCCACAAGGTAAACCCGTTGCCCTCCCAAGAGATAATAATACTTATCGAGACCTTTTGTAGAGTTCCTGGACCTTTGGGGATTGAACCACACTTTGTGCACATAAAGCCCTCCATTATCACCACTATTGTTGTCATTATTATTATTTGGGATTAGGCAGCCCTCTCAGAAGTCTTGCCAACCACAGGCAGGTGCCACCTCAGAGCCTCACCTGGCCCGGCATGGTGACTCAGACCGGACGCACCTGGCTGGAGGACTCTTGTTCAGCCTGCTGAGTCCTGGCCTTTTGCCAGAACAGAGACCTACCCTGAAACGTTTATTCCTCCCTTATGCAGGGGACAGAGCCTGGGTTCCAGGGACGACCGAGGGAGAGCAGGAGTTTTTCACAGGGAACGCTGTCTCCGGACCACACGACTGGAGAGCCCTTGCTGCAGCAAGTCCCAAACCAGGCTGAGCCTCAGGGCCCACGTGCTCTCTCTAGAAAGAAAGTGATGTACCGTACGGTGCGGCATCGGAAGCTGGCTGCCCGTCCGAACAGTCATCCTATAGTTGTGTGAACCTCAGACAACTTATTTAGCAATCTCTGGTTCTCATCTGTACATTATGGATGATAATTCCCAACTTTATATTAATACTATGAGATTTATATGTAAATAGGTTTGAAAGTCTTTATATAGCACATAGATAAATAAGTATTTATTTTAAGTGTCAGATATATACTAAGCCCTCTGTTAACAAAGACAGGGCTCTCCACCCCTCTTCAGGCTTACAGAACTATCCAGAAGATCACAGCTGTAGCCACAGACCCAGAAAACACAGACCAGATGCCCCAGGACTGGGAGCAATGGTAAATATAAACATCTCACCAAGAGAATAATTTCACTCAAACGAGCATGACTGTCCCCACCTGAACCCGTCTTACATTCTCCACTTCTCACTGACGCCCAACCAAAGGTCTTGAGCCTTTTCCTCTTTTTGATCCTCAGCCTGTCTCTCCATTGTGTCCCTGAGACAAGTTTGCCCCCCGCAAAAAAAGGCTGGGCTCTGGAGCATTAACGGTGATTTCCAATCCTTTTATGTAGGTATTAATCCCCACCCCTCACCCTACTAGGCCCTCCCAATAGAAACTAAACTCAAACCCACTTAAAACAAGAAAAACTAGAATTATTGAATGGAAAGCTGCCAGGACCACCCTCCATTTCTCTTTTCTCCTTCCCTCTCTACATCTGCTTCATTCTTTCTCAGTAAAGGACAGCAGAAGACATAGCTGCAGCACCTGTATGGTCTGCAGCCATTCGGGAGACAATCATTAGAGAGAGACTGGCTTATAGCCTATTTGATACCAATTTTTTAAATCGCAAGGAAGAGCTTTGAGGGGCCAGCTTTCATCAAGAGCCTACTCCCGGACCATCAACTTTGGCCTGTGAGGGCAGAATACTGTGATTATTTACTACAGTTTGGCCAGGGACCCACCCCCAGATGAGCCAATTGTTGGTCAGAATGATGAGCTCACGTTGGAACACGGAAGGTCCTGTTGTCAGCACGTGCTGGGGGGAGGCAAGACAATTGCCAAAGCAAGGAGGTCCCTATTACAGAATGCTAGAATGGAATTAAGTTATCTGCTTATGAACCTTTCTGGGTGGCCAAACTGTGAGCTTCTCAGGGACAGGAACAAGGTTAGTGCACCTGTGTATCTTGGCTATGGTAAACACTCAGGCAATGTTTATAGAACTCAACTGCAATGCATCTGACCACTTCTATGATAAAAGCAGGTGTCTGTCCTAGGTCCTCTGTGGCCAGAGAAGGAGCAAAAGCAGCTGCCAAGATGAAGATGCTACTTTGGCCAAGGAAGAATTTTCTAATGAATATGATTGCCTAAAAATGTAAGCAGGGACTTCCAGAAGCTGAACGTCCCTTTCGGTGAAGGTCTTCATGCCCAAGGAATGATCATGTGTCAGGGAAATTGAGAAAGATATATTTATGTTCTAACTTAGATGCCTTTCCAAATGTTTGATCTTATGATTCTGTGAACTCGGCCACAAAAGAAAAACTCACCAGGCTTAGATTATGAACCCCAGGACACCAAGGGAAGAAGAAATAGCCACCACAATTCAGCCCAAGTCTCTGCTGGCCACATCTGGACACACCCCTTGTGATCCTAGCCTCTCCTCTCCCAGTGACGCTGGTCACTGAAGATGAGTTAAAGTTTGCTGTTACCTGCATACCAATACCTGCCCATTTCAGACCAAAACATGCCCAATTTGGAATCTCTAAGTCTTATTTGCTCCCAAGATATAAGATATCATTTAACCACATCTAGTGTACAATAAATAAATTGAAACTAGAAACTATTTGGGCTTTTTTTTTTTTTACCATAAAATTTTTGTTTGTTTTTATTTTGGTGAGAACATTTAGGCTCTACTCTATCAGCAAAATTGGGGTAATAGCCATCCTATCCAGTGCGTGGTGTTATCTCATTATGATTTTAATTTGTATTTCCCTGATGATTAGTGATTTTGATTGGTCATGTATCTGTTGGTCATTTTTATGTCTTCTTTGGAAAAATGTCTGTTCGATCCTTTGCTCCTTTTTAACTTGGGTTATTGGTTTTTTACTATTGAGTAATGTGAATTGGGGCCTTATTTCTATTCTGTTTTTCATCTGAGAGCTCCCTGATAAATTGGCATTTTAATTTTTGTAAACCTTTTCACTGTCTTATTTTCCTCACACTGAGTTCTGCATCCTTGGAGAAATTTCTTGAAAAGGGCTTTCCTTAATCACCAGCCACTGCAGAGGAAAACGTGATGAGTGGACCCAGCATCGCCCCCATGATTGGCGTCCACCTGGGAAATCCTGGGTGGGCACAGGGATGATGTCTTTCATCAGAGCCTGGGGCCATCAGTTCTCAGAGAAAAGCTGCGGTGGCATGCTAAAGCCAGATCATACTAGCTCGTAAAACGCAACTATTAAAATTTTCAGGGACCTAGCCGGTTGGCTCAGTGGTAGAGTGTCGGCCTGCCGTGCAGAAGTCCCGGGTTCGATTCCCAGCCAGGGCACACAGGAGAGGCGCCCATCTGCTTCTCCACCCCTCCCCCTCTCCTTCCTCTCTGTCTCTCTCTTCCCCTCCCGCAGCAAGGCTCCATTGGAGCAAAGATGGCCTGGGTGCTGGGGATGGCTCCTTGGCCTCTGCCCCAGGCGCTAGAGTGGCTCTGGTCGCGACAGAGTGACGCCTCGGAGGGGCAGAGCATCGCCCCCTGGTGGGCAGAGCATCGCCCCTGGTGGGCGTGCCGGGTGGTTCCCGGTCGGGCGCATGCGGGAGTCTGTCTGACTGTCTCTCCCCATTTCCAGCTTCAGAAAAATACAAAATAAATAAATAAATAAAATAAAATAAAATTTTCAGGAATTGCATAAGCCCATGTTTAAACCACTGGTACCCTGAAATCAATCTTGGTGAGGTATCTGCACGTCAGAAATTTGTCACAAATGCCACAAATCAGACTTCCCAGACGCCACTCTCCCATCTTCCCTAGCACACCAGTGATTTGCGGCAACTAATCAACTCTAGTCATTAACTCTTTTCCAAATGACAGGACTAACTCTAGCACCAATACTTAACCACTGAACTCTCCTCACGGTTCCACCAGGGAGCCAAGAGTTGTCTTCTTCTGGCAATATCAATATTAAGACATATTGGGTTTCTTCTGTAGTTTCTAGTGGTGTATTACAATGGACACAAATCAGTAATGTTGTGTCCCAGCTGTCTTGAACACATTCCCTTATATACTTTCTAGGACTTTTATACCATCTCCCTGAATGGTGCTAAATGAGAAAAAGAGCCACCTATTTTAAGGCTATAATTCTTTTAAACTATTGGTGGGAATGTAAATTGGCACAGCCATTATGGAAAACAGTATTGAGGTTCCTCAAAAAATTAAAAATAGAACTGCCATATAACCCAACAATCCCACTTCTGGGTATAGAGCCAAAACACTCCTAATATCAAAAAGAGAACTGTACTCCCGTGTTTATTATTCATAAAGTCAAGATATGGAAACAACCTAAATGTCCATCAATGCATAAATAGATAAAGATGTCACACACACACAAATATTATTCAGCCATAAGAAAGAAAGAAACTCTGTTTTTTTTGTGACAATATGGATGAACCTTGAGGGTATTATGCTAAGTGAAGTAAGTCAAAGAGAAACAAATACTGCATGATCTCAGATGTGGAATCTAAAAAGCTGAATTCATAGAAACAGAGGGCAGAATGGCAGTTACCAGGACCTGGGCACAGGGGACATGAAGAGACGTTGGTCAAAGGGTATACACTTCTAGTTAGAAGATGAATAAGTTCTGGGTATCTAATGCACAGCATTGCAATCATAGTTAACAACACTGTATTATATACTTGAAAGTTGCTAAGAGAGTAGATCTTAAACGTTCTCACCACAAGAAAAAAAAAAGTAATTATGTGACATGTTGGAGGTGTTAGACAATACTACTGGGATTATAGTGATAATCATATTACAGTAAGTGTATCAAATCAACATGTCGTACAGCTTTAACTTATACAATGTTGTATGTCAGTTACATCTCAATAAAGCTAAAAAAAATTAAAAATAAGTTTTCTTTTTCACAAAACGTATTCTTACATTCTCTAAGATTTCTGAGCTCTGTTGAGAACAACTTGAAAAGGAGTCCAGTGCTAGTGGGGTGTCATGAGAGGCTGATGTATAAAGTTGGACATGTTATTCAACTCTCCTGAGCCTCAGTTTATCAGTTAAAGTGGAAATATTAGCGTTGGTCTTTCAGGGTTGTTTAAGAGGGAAAATAAATGTATGAAAAGTGGCACATAGCATCCAACCAAAATTTGGAATCTATCATGACTTTTTAAAGTACAATTTTTGGGGTGCTTCTTCGGTCACACAGATGAATACTTAAAGATTGTCTCTCCATATTTTAAGAACCACCAAAACCAGAGAAAGTTGTGAAAGTAAATATACAATCTACTTTGGCACAAATTTATTTAGCTTCTCCCTCTCCGCTAAAAAAATAATTCCCTGCACCCTTCACAAATCCTACTGAAACAATCTGCTGTATGGGGAAGACTGGTTAAATGCATACTCCAGTGGTCTTGATGGAAAGGTTTCCGGAGAATTAACACTCAGAGCCTGTGCTGACACTTCCAAGGGGGAGGTCAGGCAGGCATCCTGGCAGTGTCTGTAGTTGTACAGGCAGAAGCCCGGAATTCAGTGGGAGCCCACATCAGCTCCCGATAGGAGTCTGTCACTTCCGCAGCCTCACAAAGCCTGCAGTCTGAGAGACCTCAGACAGGGTGGGATCTTGAGGCCCATCTGATAAAGGAGCTGTAGACACAGGATGGACAGTTTGAGACTACTATTGGAGGACTTTTCTATTCTCTAAAATTCAACAGGGTGACAGAGGAGGCTTTGGGGACTGAGGAAATGAGGCACTCTAATATCCCAGGGTGTTCCTTCAGATTCCTTTCCGGTCACAGCCTTATCAAATTTCCAAAACATGTAGAAGTCTCATATGAGAGCTCTTAGGATGGCTTTAGGAACTCAGAGTTACACATCTGGGGCAATAGTGGTCCTCCGTCTCAGCCCAAGCCTGTGCAAGAGGTTGCCTGCCACCTACATGCAAACTGGCGGAAAAGATAAAGCCGTGTCAACACAAAATACAGTTTACAATTAAGTAATATCACATCCATAAAGAGCATATCATAATGCCAAGCACCTGCAAGGTATTCAACGTGAGAAATCTATTGCTTTTGGTGAGGTCAGGATTCAGGCTGAAGTGGTGCTGGGGTTGAATATGGAGTTGGCTTTAGTCTCAGTACAGACTACCAAGTTTGTACCAAGTTGAGTTTGGCACAGATGAAATATTTGGAATCCTTTTTGTGTCTCTCAAGTTACAATCCTGTGTTGGATTGTACCCCACTGGTATCTAAGTTAGAGCTGACACTAAGTCTCCAACTAGATCATAAAGTTATTTAGTAGTAAGACCCAAAACCTCAAGTCCCTGTATCTTCACAACATCTGGCTCTGTACTCAACACAAAGAAAGAGAAAGTGCCTGATTAGTACTTCTAGAAGTTGTTTAAAGTGCAACCAAGGTCCTCCAAGTCACTCTCAGGTGATTTTGTGAATCAGAAAGAGGGCAGAAAAGCCTTAGGAACCAGAAGTCCAAGGTGTCTCTGACTCTTTCAACTTGCCTGTGCCGTTTATTTTGACTTTAGCCTACACAGGAAGCTGTCATACGTGCAAGTTGGTATACCAGAGATTTCAGTGAAATTCAAACTAACTAAGAGGGCTGCAGTCTTAAAAACCCTCACTGAAGTTCTTATACTTTGACACCAAACTCTCACAGGTTGTTGTATCTAAAGAGAATGTACAACAGGGGCATTTCCCAGAAGCTGGTAGACACTTCAGAGAGCTGTTCCTATTATTAGATTAACACACTAAAGATATAGCTTCAAAAAAATTAGCTATCCACAATTGTCCCAACTGGTCCACTATATGTCTAAGTGTAAGCATCTCTAGTCATACAAACAAAAACAAGAACACCTCACTGTGGTGCCAGTGGATACAGAAAAATGAGAGAGAGAGAATCATGACATTCTGGAAGATGAGATACTTAATGAGTGTTTCCTGGTTATAAGATGTTTATGCCACCCAACTGAGCCATCTCCTCCATACAGGGGTGCCCATAGGTGAGTCCTGAGACTTGGTGATAATTGCAGGGTGGCTGATGGCCAGAATCTCAATCTCAACTAAGAGCCCAAATTATACAGCCAAGCACCTATTAATCAGGACTAACCTCCAAGGAAGCCAAGTCTGGAATCCTCTTCACAATAAGCATCTTCAGGTACATTTTTAAAAGAAAGCAAAACATTCATTTTCTCCGATGGAGTCACCTGGCCGGGCAGCTCCGGAAAGGATGCTTTAGCCCTGTCACAGAAATAAACCCGTGAACGCCCTAAAAGGAGTTAGGATGGGTCTAGTAAAACTCCTAGAGCCCACCTGATGGACCTGTTCCGGAGCCTGCCCTCCCCTTCTATGACTTTAATTTTTCCAGGAAATCTCTGCTTGTGTCCAGGATCAAAAATCTATCCCCATAGGCAAATAGAGAATTCAGGTCATTGGGCATATATATATATATATATATTTAGGCATAGAGGCACTTTTATTTTGATTACCCGCTTATTTTCAGAAAAGGAATTTTTATTTTTTTAATCTACTAGACCTAGGAATACATTTATTTAACAAACCTCAAAACGCACTGTGTCCAAATCCTTTCATTCTTCTTCTCCTGGTGGAGGGGCTAAAAGTTAGCCTGAGGCCAGTGCACAAGGCAAAAACCTCCCTTGGGGCAAAGACTAAGAGATTGTAGGAATCCTGCAGCTCCAAATGTCAGCAACTAAATCTGGAGGATCATAAAAATTCAGAGGATGTGTCTATGTCACTAGAAAGCACCCGAAATATCTTCTTGGCTTTAAAGCTTGTACTAATTGACTCATTAGAGTATTCTGCGTAGATGGGCGGACAGGCAACAGAGGCTTTTCAGAGCTTTGGAAGTCCTGAATATCTTTGGGATTTTAATTTCAGATTTTCTGTGTCTTGACAATTAAGTCATTAATAAGAAAGTGGATGCTTAGATAGCCGCATCATTTGGATGTAAAGATCCAACCTGCTGCCTCCCCCCACTCCCCAGAGGGAGATGATTGATGGACCTCTTGATAGGCAATTTGAGCCTGTGGGTCCACACTTTGGGGAAACTGTGAGCTTCAGGCTTATCATATGTAAAGAAGTGGCTTACAGTTTCTGTTTTGTTTTCATTGATTTTAGAGAGAGAGGGAAAGGGAGGGTGAGAAATCACATGCACAACAAGAACATCTATTTGTTCCTGTCCATGCCCTGACCAGGGATCCAACCAGCAACCTCTGTACTTTTAGACGACACTCTAACCAACTGAGCTATCTGGGTAGGACTAGTTGTTGTTGTTTGGGTTTTTTATCATGTAAAGGAAGCACAGGGAAGTCAACTGACAGATATTGAACTTGGATAGTTCAGAAAAATATACTCTTTGTTTCAAAGTATTTAGATCACTGCTTTTGAGGGGGAAAAATCTTATAGATATTCATAAAGGTAAAAACCTCATAGAATATATCTATTAGAATGCAATGTAAAATATTCCTTCTAATCACTGGGGGATGTGTATAAATACAAAAATATGTAAGACTCCACTTTGATCAAAGTTACTCTACCAAGATATTTTCTTATCTAACTTATACAAAACACATTTTATGGACACCTGACTTTTATTTTAATCTTTCATCCAGAGTATAGATGAATTTTTACTGAGCTCTGTGTCTTAACATTATAACTCTTCCTTTTGATCAGACTTTGTAGTATACATAAATTAGCAAACATACGCAGCATCTCACTGTTAAAAACAAGTTGTTTTAATGAAAACATAACCTGAAAATCAAGCAGTATTTTTAGGAGGGAAAAGACATTGCTTGAAACTGCAGTGTCTTATTGACATTAAAAATAGTTGACATAACTCTGCAAGGATGCTGAAATTTAACTTTTGTATGTTTTTATTATACCCAGAGTATCAAGGATAACAGAATTTATTCATAGAATAGCAGTCATTGAATTCAGTTTTCTGGTACAATTTTCTTCCCATATAAACTCATAAAAAACGTGATGGGTGAACCATTAGGAATGCTTAAAGCAGCCTCTGATGTATGCCCGCACAGAAAGAACAGATAGATTGCAAAATGTTTATGCCTTTTACATTTTTTACTGTATTAATAAGGAAACACTGTGATTACCAATAAGAAAAGACTCCAGAGTGTTGCTTGTAAAGTGCACCGTTACAAAGATTTATATCTGTATCTGGGGAGTAATATGAAGCATTGATATTTTAAGGAGCTCAGTTCAAAAATCTCTTCATTCAATGAAAGCCTGAGAGAGAAATATCTTTTTTCCCTGTGGCAGAAGTGTGTGTGCTTTGGTTAGCCGGTGATCTACATGACAGGAAGAAACAAACCTGGTACCCAAAATATCCACCAAATCCTTAAAAATGGGTTACATGGGAGCTATGCAACTTTTCAGCCAAATTGTATTGCCCATCACTTTTGGGGTACAAGTCCTGCACTGGTTATCTCTTGACCCGACCGAGACCCCATTCTGTAGCAAGAATGCAGTGTGTTAGCCCCACCCAGAGGCCCTAGCCCCAACAGTGCAGATTCATTTTTACTCTGAGATTACTTGTTTTCAGCCATCAAGAGACATCTAATAGATCCTTAGGAGAAACAACCTTATTTTATTTCAAGTTACCATTACTATTCCCCAATCGTTGGTATTCTGAGAGTAAATACCCAGAGAGGATCGCATTTTCTAGGCTATAGCCGTAGCCTCTACTCTTTTTCCAAATTTTCTAAGCAGTACCTATGCAGAGCTTTACAACCCCGTTCCACTACCTCCCAGTCTCCAGTATGAAAGTTTCACAAAGCAATGTTAACCTACTTTCAACCACAACCTGTCTAAAATGATCTATATTCTGTTGCAGGTATCAATGGTTAGAGATTTGTCACAATCCACACAAAGCCTGGAAGTAGCTGGTGCAGCAAACCAAGGAAAACGTTAGAACGCGGGCTTCTCCCGTCTTATGGTTCCACCATTCTTCACAGGCAGCTGGCTTCCCGCCGCACCTCCAAGCTGATGCGTGATTAGGCAGGAAGAGCGAGCAGGGGGAGGAGCAAGACGCCATCTCTACCAGGAAGCCTGGGAAATCGGGTTTTAGCTGTGTGTTTTCACTGGGCACAAAAACACACTAAAGAAGAACAGGACTCCGCAGGAATAGATGTCAGATAAGTGACTAGAAGAGTTGGCCACAAAATTGATTTTTTTTTTAAACCCCCAGAAGGGTTTTTTCATTATTGTTGTTGTTTTTAATAACTTCTAAAGCTGTATGGTCCAATATAGTAGCCACTAAGCACATGTAGTTATCTCAGTTATTTAAAATTAAATTAAAATTTCAGTTCCTCCGTCACACTTGAGGGCTCTAGAACTACCGGCGGTTAGTGGCTACCATACTAAATAGTCTCAGCCTGGAGCCATCTTTCCAGGAACGAAAGCCTATGTCTTTCATATCCTGTATGTTTCAGTTTAGAGCCATTTTCTTCACCTTTGTCTTGGGGGAAAAATATAAGAAGTCACCACTTTTCATGCAGAAGTATTTTTTTTTTTTTGGTTTTTTTTCTGAAGCTGGAAATGGGGAGGCAGTCAGACAGATTCCCGCATGCCCACCAGGGGGCGATGCTCTGCCCATCTGGGGCGTTGCTCTGTTGCGACCAGAGCCATTCTAGCGCCTGAGGCGGAGGCCAAGGAGCCATCCCCAGCGCCCGGGCCATCTTTGCTCCAATGGAGCCTTGGCTGCGGGAGGGGAAGAGAGAGACAGAGAAGAAGGAGAGGGGGAGGTGTGGAGAAGCAGATGGGCGCTTCTCCTGTGTGCCCTGGCTGGGAATTGAACCCGGGACTCCTGCACGCCAAGCCGACGCTCTACCACTGAGTAAACTGGCCAGGGCCTTCATGCAGAAGTATTTTAAGATGATTCCATCACTACTAGACCACTCATCATCATAGTTTAGCTTCTACTAAAAGCTGAGACAAAAGAAAAGACTACCTTGGATGTAGGAAGCTTATATGGGAGGTGCCCCACGATCACCAAAACAAAACAAAATAAAACAAACAATAAAACCATGAGTGAAGAGAGCAGTCTTCACTAAGAAGCGGTTGTTATTTGGTCAAATGTGCCTGGTTTAGTGCTTATATATATATAAACATTTTTAATAAACAATATCATTGTTTATTATGAAGAAAAAAACTTGAGTGAAGAAATGAGAAAGTGAGGCTGGGAAGAGAAAAACTCTATAAAAAAGAGTTATTGAGGCTGCAGACAGTGGGGACTCAATACCACTGGGACCTCTGAGAAACACCCCAAACACCTCTCAGAATCATGTGTTCAAAATGCAGAAGGCTGGGGCACCAGGTTCCACATGCCACTGGTTGAGGTTTGGCCCAGGGCTGTGAACCCCCCTCCCCTTTCAGGCTGTCTCTATGTACTGGCTGAATAGACTCCAACAGCTTTGCAGAAATCTGTCAGGCATAAAAGTGTGTGGATGCCTGCCTGGAGCTTAAGGGGTGGGGGAGGGGTGCTGTCAGGGTGCACAGCACTATCTATCAGAGCTATGGCTGATCTCAGGGACAAATCTAGGAGATGGGACATGGCACACCAAGATTAAATATTAAGCTTATTTCTGTTTGTAAAGAATTTTGGCCCTACTCAAACCACGTGAGTTTGAGGAGCTCACGAGTTTACCAACAGACACATAGCCATTGTGAGCCAAAATTTCTCTTCACGCCTTTCTCTTTCTCTACCATCACAAGGATTAGGAGCTTAAATCTTTAGACAGTAAGACAAAAAAGAAGAAGAAAAGAAACCACTGAATTAGCACCCCTTGCAAAATGTATCTTATATCAATATGTTTGGGAAATTTGTGGGGTTTTCCTATAAAAACAGCAAATGCCCCTCAGATCCAAACATGTGCGAACAGCCAGCACTGCGCTGTGATGTGAAAGATTCCGGGGTAATCTATCCTGCTTGCCCACCCACCTTGGCCTGGGAGTCGACTATTACAGAGCTTATGCTCTGGTGTGAAGGCTTTGTGTCCCCAGAGTTCTCTTGTGAAGCCAACTGCTCCTGGAAAAGAAGGACTGTCATCATTGAGAGGGACTGGTTTGCAATATGGCTATATGACAGTTGGGAGAGAGCACTGAAGGGCTCAGTGTGAGGCACAGAAGGTGGCATCAGGCATGGACTGCCTAAGAGAGCGCCCTGCCCCACTCTCTCACCTTCCCCAACTCTGCCTAGGACAGGATCCCTAACAGAGGGCACCAAAAGCTGAATTTCATTGTTTTCCTTTGAGCCAGAAGTAATCTGGGGTAAAACTGATTTACTCATTCATTAAATATTTCTTGAGCATCTACCAAGTGCCAGGCACAGTGCTAAACTCCAGATACACAATGATGACAAAACCAGAGTCTGGACCTCAAGGAGCCTCCAGTGTGAATGGGGAGACATTAAAAATACTCATGTAAATAAATGAGTAAATCAGTACAGTGTCAAAGTGTCACAAGGGGGAGAAACAAGCTCCTATATGACCTACTCTCTGAGGAAGCTCTTAAAATGAGAACTGAAGGGTGGGGAGGGAGAAGAAAGACCATCCCAGGGAAAAGGCAATTTGTCTGAAGGTCACATGGCTCTAGTAGATCAGGGTGTCAGCAGTACATGACACAGGACGAGTTTGGCGAGAAAGACAGCAGCTAGGATACATAGGGTCTTCTGAGACACAATTCAAGAACCAAGCACCTTCGCAGTTCTCCACTCGTACATGGGTAAGTCTCATACACCTTCTCTGCCTGACGGTACTTACACTAACAGTAAGGTTGCCTGGGGTTCCACACTAGCATTTATGTATTTACTATTATTAGTATTACTAAATATAAATATAATAACATTTAAAGGACATGCCTGGATCTTTAGGTGGATAATCTCATTTAATTCTCAACACTTGATAGCGAAAACCATTACATCCCATTTCACAGAGGAGGAACGCAAAGCCAACCTAGGGTAAGGGTCAGATCCACGGTTGCACAGCTAATAATAGCTCAGGTATATCGGATTCTAAAACCCACACTCAGGACCAGAGGTCAGCGAACTACTGCCCTTGAGCCAAGCACTGCCCACCACCTGTTTCTGTAAATGCAGTGTTTTTTGGAACATAGCTGTACCCATTCATTTATGTATAAACTATGGCTGCTCTTCCCCGGCCGCAGCAGAGTTGAGTGGCTGCAGCAGAGACTCTATGGCCCATAAAACCTAAAATATTACTATCTGGCCTGACCTGTGGTGATGCAGTGGATAAAGCGTCGACCTGGAAAAGCTGAGGTCGCAGGTTCGAAACCCTGGGCTTGCCTGGTCAAGGCACATATGGGAGTTGATGCTTCCTGCTCCTCCCCCCTTCTCTCTCTCTGTCTCTCTCTCTTCTCTCTCTCTCTCTCACTCTCTCTGTCCTTTCTAAAAATAAATAAATAAATAAATAAATAAAATAAAAATTAAAAAAAATTACTATCTGAACATATACAGAAAATCTTTGCTGACCTCACTCTAGACAGGACAAGGGCTTTTACGTAGAGACTCCTGGAATCCCCTCAGGATACACTCTCCAAGATTACACATGTCTATGTTTAGCTGTATATTTTTTCTTAGGAAAGGGTCTATGGCTTTCATCAGGGTCTCAAAAGAGTTTATGACTTTCACAAAAAAATTAAGAGCTCAATCAAACCAGATGTTTTAGAAAAGTGATCAAAATGTGTGTGGTCCCCACACCAACAGCAGAAAGTTTGCTGGGCAGTTTGGAACTTGTTAGAAATGCAAATTTCTAGTAAATTCAAAATCATGGGGATAGGGCCCAGCAATCTGTGTTTTAACAAGCCTCCCAGGTGGTTCTGAAGCTTTTGCAAATTTGAGTACCTCTAATCTTAAAAAGTCAAAACTCACAAGGCCAAAGTCAGAATTTTGAAAGCCAACACATCAGAACTCTTTGGTTTAACCATAATATTTTACATTTTATGGAGTGAGAAGTGGGGCGGGGGAGGATGGCTTATTTAATCAAGTACTTGAAGTTGTCATCTTCTCCATTGGCTTTGGCTGTCAACTACGGCTTTTAAAACCGAACGTTGAAGTTGATCTGAGATTTGAAATTAAAGGGCATTTCAGCATTTGGCTTTCTTGCCTTTCAACATTGGGCTCTCATTTAGGCTGTTCAGACTGATTGTTAATGGCCAACTAGGGTAAACCCCTCTACAGACGCCACACTGTGAGAAACATACTAGAGACCACCATCTGGCCCATTCTTTTTCAGTGACACAAGTGACAAAATGGTCAAACATAAAAATTCACTGCCTTGGAACTAGAATTTTCCTCCAACAAACTAGCTGTGGCGAGCCTGCCCATCCTGGCCACTGTCTACAGACAGACACAGTTCCGGTCCAGACCTGGGCTGGCTCCCCTCACAGACCCTCCAACCCTGCCTCCTGCTCCTCACTCCACCCTTTGTTCATTTCAGACCCTTTCCTTTCTGGCTCTGAAATCATTCATGTTACTTTAGAGATGAAAATGAGGTAGGTGGTGGTGGTGGTAGTTGTTTAAGAAAATATGATTATTGGGAAGATGCTCATCATTTTCCATTTCTATCTTTTTCTTTTAATTCTTACGACTGCCAGGGAAGAGTGGCTTTTGCTTCTGGGCACTCATGCCATGTGGGGGAAGCCTTGCCCTTGGTTTGGATAAACTCATTCAGAGAGACACGTACCTACAGATGAACGCCGAGTTCATCAGCTGCCCAGTTCAACCATAACTTCACAGCGTTGTCTTCCAGCTCAGAGCCCCATGCAGGGTTTTTCATTGTCTAAACCCCTCCTGCAGTGATTCCAGAAGTTTCACATAAACCTATCCTCCACCTGCATAATTTAATAATTATTATATCAATATTTAATTACCCTCCACCTGCATAATTTAAATCAATTTTTTTTTTTGCTTGTGCTCTCCATTTGGAGCTCGGGGTGTATGAAGCAGGTGTGCTGATGTGGAATGTGGCATTTTCTGGAAGATTCCCTCTCTAGTGTTAACGAGACCTCACCGCCTGGACGCAGAAGGGAAGCCTTGTGTCTGGGTAATTAGCGTAGCTAGCCCTGGTCTGGGAAGGACCCTTTCGGCGGTTAAGTGGGGTTTGGTGTGTACTTGCCCACAACCAGCTGGAGAAAATGTACTGTTCTTCCAATTATTTTCACTTCCTCAATAGCTTTGTACATTTTAGGCTTACTCATTCCTTCAGCACTGTTTTCTTCAGAAATCCACTCAAATCAGTATTTCTGAAGGAATGCCACTGCTACCAAATTCCCTCCTACTAGAGGGATAACTATAGCAAAGAATGATAGCAAATAGTGCCAGGCACTGTTTTGAGTGTTTTACATACAGTCAATGATGTGGTCTTCAGAATAACCCTATGAGAATCGGAGTGTCACCCCCCGTTTTACAGATGAGGAAACTAGGTTTAGAGAGATTAGATCACGCGTTCAAGTTTACACACATAACTAGCAAATAATAGAGCTGGGATTCGAACACAGTCTGGGTCCAGAGTTCATGTTGGTAACGGTAAGGCTCTATGGCCTCCAAAAGACTTCTTTGTCCTCTTCAAAAATTCTTGCCTGACCAGGTGGTGGTGCATGCAGTGGGTAGAGCATCGGACTGGGATGCGGAGGACCCAGGTTCGAAACCCCCAGGTTGCTGGCTTGAGCGAGGGCTCATCCAGCTTGAGTGTGGGGTTGCTGGTTTGAGCAAGGGATCACTCGCTCTGCTGTAGCCCCCCAGTCAAGGCACATATGAGAAAGCAATCAGTGAACAACTAAGGTGCTGCAATGAAGAATTGATGCTTCTCATCTCTCTCTCTCTTCCCATCTGTCCCTCTCTCTGACTCTCTATCTCTGTCAAAAAAAAAATTCTGTTCTTGGCTTATAAGCAATATCCTCCCCCTTAACACAAAAATGAGCTCTCCACTGGGTCCGTATGCGCCACCTGCCATAGGGACTGAGGTGGTCGTTAAACATGTGGACTCCTGGTCCCTTCTCTGGGTCTACTGGATCAGAATCTCTATGATAAGGACCAAGGAAAATGTATGATCATCAAGCTTCAAGGTGAGCTGATGCCTATCAAAACTTTAGAACCGCCGATCAATCCCCAGGAGCTGAGTTTTGCCAGTCACTGCCTGGCCCCATATTACTTCTATGTATATCAGTGTTTCCAAATTTTCTCCAGTTTGAAGCCTTTCCACTGGACAAGCTTAAGTCCACATGTTAGAAGCCCCGAGTGGGATATGATCTGAAGGGTACCCTAAAATGCTCTACTCCTACCTTATCCCATTACACTCAGAATGTCATAACTCAAGATCTCAGTGGCTTTGATAATCCCTAAGAGTAGTCCAGTGAGGAGCTTTGGATCATTTTTAGCTGGTATCAGCCAGTTGTATAGAGCCACAGGATTTGGAAAGGGATAGAAAAGAGTGCAGTAAGAGAAGGAAGGGAGGAGACAAAGATAAAAACACATGTGGCCCGCTCTATCTGCAGACTGGCACCTTGGCCGTGACCTGTGAGCGTGTCACCCCAAGCAGGAGCTGCTCTGCCTTTCCGGGACGCACCAGTTCCAGGAAAGAATGTCTGTGTTTACAACCAGATGGAAAGCAAAAGACAAAAAGGTATCTCTTTTTCCTTTTACACACATTAGAATGAAGTATGGCTTCCTTACCTGCAGGCTACACCTAACATTCGAAAGGCCTGGAACAAGAGTACAAATAGAGGTCCATAGGTCTATATACCAAATGTCCAGATATTCAACTGTTACACATCAAATGAAAAAAATCAATTAATTCTAATCTGTTTTATTTTCTTGCCTTGACAGATACATCTTCACAGTGACCTGGAAGGCCACACGTGGATGTAGAATTCTCCAGAGCCTCAGAACTCTACGGTGGAACAAGGAGGGTGTGCAGCCCTGGCCTCAGGATTCTGACCCATGGCCTGCCCTCACTTTTTCCCACCCCGGATTTCCTCCAGCTGCGAGGAACAAGCACGCACAGGGGCGAACACACAAGCCTGTGGGCCCAATCTCTGTTCACACCATAAGCAGATAGCCATCCCATGGCCAGCCCTCAGGAAAGAGGGTGCACACATCTGTCTTCGGAAAGAGAAACCTAGGGAAGAAGCCCACCAGGAAATGGGCTCAGGGGTGAGTGGGCAGAAAAATCCAACCTCCAAATGCAAACACCTGGAAGGGCAGCCTGGAAGGCGAGGCATGGGGTGTGAGGAGGCAGCGCCCTCGAGGCCCCGCAGACCCTTTGCCCCGTAGTGGGGCCCTTTAAAGCAGTGCTAGTCAAAGTGTGGTCCCACACCGGCAGCATCTGCCTCGCGTGGAAGACTGTCAGACGTGCCGACTCTCAGGCCCCACCACAGAACTCCAGAGACAGGTCAGGGGTGGGGCCCGGGAATGTGAGTTCGAACAAGCCCTCCTAAATTCTGATGCGTGCCAGACGTTGAGGCTCACTGCTCTCAGAGGGTACAGGACGCGAGGCAGCCCCATCCCACTCCCTGGCCCAGGTCTAAGGACAAGTCTGCTTCCGTGTCTTGTTTCTGTCTTTCCTTTGGGCGTTTTTTCACCAGTTCCACGCACATCTTTCCTCACTGCCCTCATCCTCCTGAAATACCTTCTGAGGCTCGTATCACATGTCACTTTTTTCTCTCACCTCTACCTGTGCATTCCCCACCCCACCCCCGCCATTAGCACGATGTATCTCTTCATTGTCTGATGTTAAAACAGTCTGATTTGAGTAGTTATTTTGTCCCCTCTTAAATGACAAGGAACTGATTTTTCCATTTTGGGTGCCTATCCCAAGGCCCCGTGGAGACCACAGACTCCACAAACATGCATTGATCGCAATCACAGAAAACAAGAGAGAGAGGGAGAGAGAAAGAGAGAGAGAGAGAGAGAGAGAGAGAGAGATCAGGAAAGGAAAAAAAGGCTTGAACAAAAAGGAAAGAACTTTCCATTTACCCCAGAATGATCTTTTTCTCCTTCCCACTACCCCTGCTCATACAGAAAGGATGAGTCCCTATTTCATCTGTGTCACTTTCAAGTCATGTGACCTTCACTAAGTCACCAGACCTCCCTGCATCTGTCCCTCCACTTTGATAAAGATGTGGTAGGTCTGGACTTAGATGGTGCTCGTGAGAGCACTGGTTCCATAGGAAGTGCTCAGAGAGGGCTAGCTCCCCTCCCCAAGGTCAGAATGGCAATGGCCCGGTAAGGACACAGAGCAGGTACAGACACAGCTGCGGCTTTAAGGCAGTGCAGACCTGGGAAGGGCGACAAGTGGTTTCTTGGGGCACAAAAGCTGTAAGTATTATGCCTGTGCTCAGGTCAAGGGCAGATTCAAATGGTGTGAGTCCTAAAACTTGTACAAACTGGGGGGGGGGGGGGTTCGTTAAGAAAAAGAAGTAAGCCATAAAAAAGAATAAAATCTTGCCATTTACGACAACATGGATGGACCTAGAGGGTGTTATGCTCAGTGAAATAAGTCAGAGAAAGACAAATACCCTATGGTTTCACTTATTGTGGGATTTAAAAAACAAAATAAACAAAACAGAGACAAATTCATAGATACAGGGAACAGATTGACAGCAGATGGCAGGGGTTTTGGGGGTGGGTGAAAAAGGTGAAAGGATTAAGAAGTACAAATTGGCAGTTACAAAATAGTCACAAGGATGGAAAGTACAGCGTAGGGAATACAGTCAATACTATTGTAATAACTATGTATGGTGTCAGATGGTGCTAGACTTACCAGGGTGATCACTTTATAAGGTACATAAATGTCTACCACTATGTTGTACACCTGAAACTAATATAATATTGTATGTTAAAAGTACTTAAAAATAAATTTAAAAAAATAAAATTTAAGAAATGACAAATAGTAAGACCACTGCAATAAATACTAAATGTAAGTGTGTGGTAGGCATTTTATTTTATTTTATTTTATTTTATTTTATTTTATTTTATTTTATTTTATTTTATTTTAGTGAGAGAGAGAGAGAGAGAGAGACAGAGAGACATGGATAGGGACAGACAGACAGGAAAGGAGAGAGAAGCATCAGTTCTTCATTGTGGATCCTTAGTCTCCTTAGTTGTTCATTGATTGTTCTCATATGTGCCTTGACCAGGGGACTCCAGCAGAGCAAGTGACCCCTTGCTCAAGCCAGTGACCTTGGACTCAAGCCAGCAACCTTGTGCTCAAGCCAGCGACCATGGGGTCACATCTCTGATCCCATGTTCAAGCCAGCAACCCGGCACTCAAGCTGGTGAGCCCATGCTCAAGCCGGGGCCCTTAGGGTTTGAAACCTGGGGCCTGTGCATCTCAGGCCGATTATCTATCCACTGCACCACTGCCTGTTCAGGCTGTAGGCATTTTATTTTTAATTTTTCCATTGATTTGAGAGAAAGAGAGAAGAACGGGGGGGGGGGGGGGGGAGAGACAGAGAGAAGCATCATTCGTTGCTCTACTTAATTGTTTCACTTAGTCGTGCACTCAGTGTTTGCTTCTCGAACACGCCCTGCTGAGGGATCAAACTCGCAACCTCGGCACTCTGGGACGATGCTTTATCTATCTACTGAGCCGCCCGGCCAGGGCTGTAAGCATTTCTGAATGAGCATATTAGCCAAATTGAAAGATACAGAAAAGTGGGGGTGGGGGAGAATATCTTACTTTTGCCAACTTGACAGAAACCTATAGCCACATGAACCCTGTGTTAGGGCCGTCCCAGGCTCTCTGAAGGGACCTGAGCAAGTGAGAAGCCCAGAAACGGGAGCTGCAGGAACTCCACGATAAACCCATCTCTGGTCAGGTCTCTCGGCAAAGTCGAGAGATAGGAAACAGATAAATAGAGGTTGGTGGTTAGGGTCCGACAGCAGTAAACACAGTTCAACATGGCCCGTATCCTTTTTTATCCCCCCCTTGGTCTTGCCTCACTGGATGTTTCCCTTTCCTGTGCTCTAGTGAAAGTCTCTGAGTGGATGGCTCCATTCTCCTTCAGCTGTCTTCAGTCGGGGCACGCTTCTGCACTCGTCACCTCCCCAGGGTTCCCAGGGTTCCCAGGGGCAGCACCCTTCCTTCGCTGCATGGGCTGCATTTGCCTCTTGAAGATTCTGTTCAAGCTGGTTCCCATGCCTGTGGGTGGAGAAGTGGCTGGGAACTAGCAACCATGTTCTGCTCCCCTACTAGCCAAGGACTCATTGCACCCCTAGGGTAAATGGCCGGGGGGCTCTGGGTCTCCGTTTCTCACTCTGTACAATAGGGTGACATAGGGGCATTTCTACACCCACCTCCCATCTCCAGAAGCCCCATGAGCTGACAGAGGGGGAGAGATGAATGAAGTCATGCTTTTTAAAGACTTGGCACTCTTGAGTGGAAATGCAATATTTAATCACAAGAAAGATGTATTCTGGGGGCTAAAGAGTTCTTTTTTCTTTTTTAACAAAAGATTCAGAGAGCAAAGTAAGCTGGAGCGTGCATGTGCAGCACTCATGGCATGAGAAATGTTTATCTCACGAGAACACGCTGAAGTGTGGTTAGAACAAGGGAAGTTATAAAAGGAAAGAGAGATCATTATCAGACTTACTGACACAGGGGAAAAAAGAAAAGGAAGAGAGAGAGAGAGAGAGAGAGAGAGAGAGAGAGAGAGAGGAGGGATCCTAACTAGAGAAAACAAATGGAAGAAAACAGGGGCAAAAGTTTAAACGTGGACATTTTCAGAAATATGCCACCTTTCCCTGGCCTTGCCCTTTCTTTATTAATTCAAGATGGGTTTATGAGAGCCTCCAAAATCCACAGCTTAAAGAAACTGCGCCCCAGGGAAGCAGGCTCACTCGTGAGAGACACCATAGCTAATTTCCAGCAGAGACAAGCTTAGAGCCCCGTCTTCCGAGTCCCCTCAGAGAGGTCTTCCCACTCCACTCCACTGACTGTGTATAAAAAATCAGCCCGAGACCCAAGCCTACTGATAAGACAGTTGATTTATTTCAAGTATATATAGTGCTGATATTATTAGAATTTTCAAGTGTGAGACCGTCGCAGTCTGCCTTCAATAAAATTTATTTGTAATGAATAATATTCCTCACGCAAGCTGCTAGAAATATGTTAAAACTACAGAGCTTTGTGCTGCGGGTAAAAGATCCCTGCCCTCTAGTATTCTATAGTCTTAACTGAGGAAACAGAGCCTAGGCACATCAAAAGTTGGCAAACGATACAGACAAGATGAAATTTGGTGATGAAGGACCCAGGGAGATGCTAGAAGTGTTTGGGAGCAGAGCCATCCTGGAGGCTGGAGGAGGCACGGCTTCAATTAGAGTGAATTCAGAGACTGGAGATTAAGTTCAGGGCCAGCACAGGAACTAGGTGGGTCAGGACTTGGCAATAGGAATTGTAGGATATGGGAAGAATGAATTCACCAATCCAGATAGATTTGAGACTTTGTGTACAAAATAAATAAATAAATAAAAATAATATATATATTATATATATTATATAATAATAACTATATATTAATATAATATATAAATAATATATATTATTAAAAATTATATATATATATATATATATATATATATATATATATATATATATGGTGTGCAAGGTTGAAAAAGCTTGGAGCCAGACTGGGGAAGGCAAAATTAAATCTGAGCAAAAGGAGAAAAGACTTTATTCTAGCAGTAAAAGGAGTCACAGAGGTTTTGGTAATGACATGATAAAAATGTTAATGGAATTAATTTCGGTCGTGTGTAATAAGGATTCTAGGGTAAAAAACAAAAAAAAAAAAACGGGTAGGAGGTAAGATTAGTTAGAAAGCTTTTCAGGAATGGAGTGATCGTAACAGGTTCAACATATCCCCTGTATCATTCATTTAAGCAGAACTCTCCTTGATAGGGAAGAAGAAACTTCAACCGCAATCCAAAGACCAAAATAGTGGCCTCCCCATCAATCAAGAGTCATAGTCATTGAATAGTTAGCAGATGTCCAGGGTGGAAAAGCTGCCCCCTCCAAAATTTTCCTTGGGTAGTATTGATGTTCAAGAGAGAAGCTAAAATTGTCACAAAGTAATAAAAATGCAGTGACTCAAGTCACTCAAAGACTGACCCCAGCCTCCAGCCCCCAAAATCCCCAACACTAACTGCTGCCTCCAGGCAGAGCCAAGAGGAAATCCACAGCCACAAGTGGCTGTTTGTTTGAGCCTGGCTGGCAGTTCACCAGGGCCAGCGGTAGTCCTTGCACAACCACAACTGTCAGTTGAAAAGAAGAGGAAGGACACCTGGGGGGCTTCAACCTTAAAATAAGAGCTGTGAACCCTTGCAAAAAAAACCCACCTTCTGTGTAAGCTGCCTCTTAATATGTTTCCCCTGCTCTTGGCTTTGAACTTCTCCACTTCTGCAGCGAGTAAAATAAATGCATGAGTGGGATATGTTTTAATTTAATGGAATGTTTTCTCTTTATTATGCAATGTGCATGTGCACAGGCCCAAGTGCAAGGTGCCCATGTCTGACATAGGAAGACCAAAGAAAAATGCCTGTTAGTATCTGTAGCAGGAATATATACTGCTTATTAAATTTGGTTTAGTCTTTGAGCAAGCCAAGACATTGTGTCTTTCCCTAAAATGTTGCTCTTTTCACCCACCAAACTCCAGCTTCTGCTACTGCCCCTCATTGTATTCTTCTCCCCAACTACTGAAATACTCCTTGCCTTTCCAAATTCTTCTCTGCCCGTCAGCTTCCTCCTCCAAGCCTTCCCCTGAGCATGTCAGCCCCACCGCGCCTCCATCATATTGCCAAGTTATCCCCCATAGTATTGTTAAGTTCCTTCTGCTCCAGCACTGCCAGGTGTCGGGAGAAGCAGGTGCCTCCGCTCATTGAATTCGCAATCCATTAGAAGGCATGAATGCACAAACAGCTGCTCCTAGTAAAATGGGACCGGTGACCTAACGGGACACACATTTAGACATGAACCTTCGGGCCTCACTAAAGCCTCTGCTCAGGGGGCATACCATACGACGGCACTGTCCTCCGGACGTAGGTGAAGGGCCGGGAAAGGCCAATAAAACCGATGGGCAGGCTGATCAGCAGCCATGAAAGCGGCCAGGCCCGCAGCCATCAGCCCACACAGAGTTGAGCCAATCAGATCCCTATTTCCGGGAACTTAAAATAGAAAATAGGGCCCTGGCCGGTTGGCTCAGCGGTAGAGCGTCGGCCTGGCGTGCGGGGCACCCGGGTTCGATTCCCGGCCAGGGCACATAGGAGAAGCGCCCATTTGCTTCTCCACCCCCCTCCTCCTTCCTCTCTGTCTCTCTCTTCCCCTCCCGCAGCCAAGGCTCCATTGGAGCAAAGATGGCCCTGGCGCTGGGGATGGCTCCTTGGCCTCTGCCCCAGGCGCTAGAGTGGCTCTGGTCTCGGCTGAGCGATGCCCCAGAGAGGCATCGCATCGCCCCCTGGTGGGCAGAGCTTCGCCCCTGGTGGGCGTACCGGGTGGATCCCGGTCGGGCGCATGCGGGAGTCTGTCTGACTGTCTCTCCCCGTTTTCAGCTTCAGAAAAAGTACAAAAAAAAAAAGAAAAGAAAAGAAAATAGGGCGAGGACATGGCAGCGATTAGCAGGAGTAAAATATGAAAGGTTGTGAGGTAGGAGGAGGCAGAACCACCATGATGGGCCTGGGTGAACCAACAATCCCAACAGCTAATACTTACGGAGTGCCGACTATGGGCCGGATTTTATCGTTATTATTCCCATCTTAGAGTTGAGGAAGCTAAGACGTTAAGAAATTAATTTCACCTTATTCAGGTTTCATTTCAAACATCCTCTCTTCACACAGATCACTCTGTGAGAAGTCGTTTCCTGTTCTCATCACCTGACCCTCCTAGTCCACTTCGTTTATGTCCTTTCTAACCTCACTCCTCAAGGTGTGGGTCACGGACCAGCAGCGAGGGCATCACCGGAAGCTGCTGAGAAACGCAGCATCTTGGCCCCGCCTCAGACCTACTCAGTCATCATCTGCATTTTAACAAGATGCCAAGTGATCTGTTTCAATGTTAAAGCTTGAGAAGCATTTTATATATTTTTCACTGTTACACGAACTCTCTGTTCTTTCTTTTTCATTCTTTTATTATATTTATTTTTAATAATAGTTGACATATAATATTATATTAGTTTCAGGTGTGCTACATAGTGATTCAACATTTCTAGACCTTACAATGTGATCACCATAAATCCAGTAATGACACCATACAGTTATAATGATATTCCACTAGATTCTATGCTGTATCTAACAACACTGTACCTAACAACCTGTGACTTATTTTATAACTGCAAGTTTGTGCTTCTTTTTTTGTCTTCTTTTCCAAGCAAGAGGAGGACAGATAGAGAGACAGACTCCCGCTTGCACCCTGACCAGGATCTACCTGGCAAACCCTGTCTGGGGACAATGCTCTGCCCATTGGGGACCATGTTCACAACCAAGCTATTTTTAGCACCTGAGGCGGAAGAGGCTCCATGGAGCCATCCTCAGCACCTGGGGCCAATGTGCTTGAACCAATTCAGCCATGGCTGCAGGACAGGAAAAGAGAGAGAAAGAGAAAGAAAGAAAGAAAGAAAGAAAGAAAGAAAGAAAGAAAGAAAGAAAGAGAAAGAAAGAAAAAGAAAGGGAGAGAAAAGGGAGGGGAAAGAAGCAGATGGGCACTTCTCCTTGTGTGCCCTGACTGGAAATCGAACCTGGGACTTGCACACTCTCAGTCGATGCTCTACCACTGAGCCAACCAGCCGGGGCAAGTTTGTACTTCTTAATCCCCTCCCCCCTCACACCCATCCTCCCTCCCATTCCCTATGTGCTTACACTAGTATATATTCCTTATATTACTTTAGTGCTTATGACAGTCTGTAAATCTTTTATTATGTATTGTCTGTCTCTTCTAACAATACTGTGAATTCCACGGGGGACCGTTTTTGTTTGAACTTGACCATCTCACCACTTTATCCCCAGGACTTGAAACATGTGGTAGGCATTTCAAAAATATTGATTAAATGATTGATTTTTGCCCAAGTTCTCAAGCTAAGAAATAGTTGAAATCAATACCCAAGATTCCAAAATCCAAACTTCCTGTTTCAAGTACTCATTGCCCCAGTTTTGGGGGGAGCTGGAGGTTGATGGCTCTGAACTAAGCCCCTCTCTGCAAATTGCCCTCTGCAGCCTCGCCCCTGGTCACAGCCCCAGACCTGGGGCAAGCAGCACCCAAGGACTTGTAAATGGGATACATACAGAGAGACTCAGCCCCTCCTCCCTCAACCTGGGGAAACTCTGAAGGGCCCTCACAGCTCCAGAGCTCCCCGTGGGCTTGGTGGAGGCTAACTAACATCGACTGCATTGCAGCCCAGCTTCTCCCTCTACCCGGTCCTGTTACCTTTCCTCTCTCACAGCAATTGATCCCGAGGGCATCCCCTCACCAAATTTTCTTTGCCCAAACCTTCATCTCAGAGTATGTTTCCTGGGGAACCCATCCTGACACGTGGGGACGGGTGGAATGATAGCTCCTCAGGAGAACCTGGCAGCCCCTGCCAGGAAGCTGCCTGGGATCATTTCCAGATCCCAGGAGGGTCGGTTGCTCCTCCTCTGGAGCTCCTGGGACCTGTCACCCTGTAAATGAGTTTCTGTTCCTGCAATGAATGCAACTAAGTTGGAGAGTTATGAGGAACCTGTGGAAGTTCAGAGGAAATGCGACTGATTCTAATGCAATGGGATAAGAGACCTCTAATTATGTTAGGATTGCCTCCAATATAAGGTTTTAACTTAAATAAGTGGCAGAATAACTTAATAAGCAGTAGGCACAAAGTATACATGTAGTAAATACTTAACAGAGCATAAGGTACCAGGAACAAACATCTAAATATCAATATTGAAGTGCAAGTAAAGAAAAACAAATGGTTTTCTCCTACTGAAGGCTTTAATTATCATTTGCATTTTAACCATGAAGTGTACAGCACAAACTACCATCTCAGCATTGGAAAGTAGGCAAGTTGGGCTCAAATAACATCCAAGAGAGTCTTTGGTGTCTGAATTACTTAAAGGACCTAAAAATTGAACCCATTCAATAGTCATGAAGGCAGAGTTCCAGAGAGAAAGAAAATAGTTGAATAAGGCTGGTATCTATATAATGGTTTGATTTCAACCATCTATCAATGAATGTATTATCTCATGACTCTTTGAGACACAACAGGGCTTCTGGTTACCCTCCTACCCAAAGTAACTAAAGCATTAAAAAAAAGCACATAAAACACAGTTCATGAGACATTGGATCCCACACCACAAAGGACAGTGAGCCCTGAGAGACAGAAAACAAATGAGGTGAGCCCTACAATAGCTCCCAATTTCTGCTCGGAGAAAGTTTCTAGGCCATGGTACATGAAGGAAACTCCAGGCAGAGCCCAGTGGTCTCCCTAGGATGAGGAAACAGAGCTGGGGATCTAGGGAAGTCAGGACAGCTAATTGAGAGAAAACTTTCAGAAGTCTGAAGATGGTCCCTCTCAAGTATTCAGTTGAGAACTAACTCATGCATGGGTGTCAAGAGATTAAGAGGAAATATCACCCAGAGCTTTACCAGCAGTGAAAAATTAATCTTACATGAAATGCAGCCCTGGTCCCACCTAACAAAGCTCAAAAGCCAGACCTGACATGGCTCTAAGTAACCGGACACATGTTGTAGAACAAAGCCTAGAAATACGGAAATACAAAAATACCCAGCACCGAACAAGATAATATTCCCAATGGCTGGCATCGAATTAAAAATTACCAGGCACACAAAAAGCAGCAAAAGATGGAACCCATCTGGGTCAACTGAAACTGACCCAGAATGACACAGATGATAGAATTCGTCGACAAGGACATTAAAACAGATAGTAGAACTGTATTTTATATATTCAAGAAGGTAGAGGAAATATTGAACATGTTAAGACAAGGGAGATTTTTTTTTTTAAAACCTCAAACTTCTAGAAATGAAGCCCAGTAGACTAAGGCATATGTCTGCACTGGGAATCTTCCAAAGCCTTGCTGTGCTCTTCCTGGAGAAACAGAAAGCTCAGCCAGGATTTCTCTCTTTCCTCGAGGAGAGAACCACAGGGCTGCTGTTCCTGGCCCCGTTCAGTAAAGGGCCCACTCAGCTTCCTCCAAAGGTTGATCTCAGGACGGTGTGAAGCAAGACCAGTGGCCACAAAGGGGCAGCAGTTCTCTTCTTGAAAAGCAACTGTTGCCAGGCCGAGCAACAGATGAGAGGCCAGGGGCCACGTGCTCTAATCCCCTTTATCCCCCACCCCAAGCAGCTGTGTGTCTTTGGGCAATCTACTTAATCTCTCTGACCCTAGTTTCTTAATCTGTAAAATAAAGATGATAATGACAACAATACTACTCATTTGTAAGATTGTTGTGAAAATTCAATTGCATTAGAGAAGGAGATGCATCTGAAAGTTCTTTCTAAAGTCCACATATTTATAATTATGTTCACATACTACAAAAGCCAGGCGGATAGGTACCAACATCTATGGGTACGTCACATGTTTTCCCTCAGCCCCAGCCCCGCCCTCAGGAATCTCTAAATCATCTTTATCTTTTTATTGCCAGGCCTCTGACATTCCTTGGGGCTTCTTAGTTCGGGGTAAATAAGATAAGAGCAAGTAAGACATTATTTGAACAACTATCTAAGACTGAGAAAAAGAAATGTTTAAGCTTGTTATTCTAGTTCTCCATGCTGTATAACAAACCTCTCCAAACACATGGTGTAAAACCACCATCATTTGATTATGCTCATTGGTTCTGTGCGTCAGGATGTGAACTGTGCTCAGAGGGAACAGCTTGTCTCTGCTCCACCGTGTCTAGGGCCCTGACTGAGTACCCTTGAACTGCTGTGGGCTGGAATCATCCGAACACTTCTCTCATATGTCTGTACCCGAACTCACCTGAACTGGGTGACCTGAACGCTGGCTCAGCTGGGACTATTTTGTGGAGCATTTTCACATGGACTCTGTGAGCTTGGCCTTCTCACAGCATGAGGACTGTGTTCCCAGAGCAACCAGCAGAGAAAGTGTTCAGAGAGAGTGTGTTGTATGAGAAGCAGGTGAAAGGCATGGCCTCTATTCCCTAGCTTTGACAGTCCATCGTTGGTGGAAGCTGGTATAGCACACCCAGATCCAAGGAGAAGGGACGTAGACCCCCTTTCAATAGGAGAGGTAGAAAAATATTTGGGGTCATGTTTTACAAGTGCCAGACTTGATATCTAAACTTGACACAGCAAAAGTAGCATGAAGGCTTATTCAAGTTTACAGGACATATGATGGTCAATGGCGCCATCTTTCCCCAGACTCATCTAGCCCAAGCAAACACTATCTTCAACAGTCCATCTCTTTGGGTTGTCTGAATCATCATTTACATTCAACACTCTGTGTCACTGAGGATGCTAATAATGCAATGTAGTGGCAACCACGGAAATTAGGCCTGATTTGTCAGAAGCGTAACATTCAAACCTTCCTACAAAATTATTAACAGGATGAAACCAATTGCAGAGCTGCCCTCTGAGCTTAATTTAAATGACCCTAGGACCCAAAAGAGAAACATTTTTTTTTCTGAAGCAAAATTAAAATCTCCGAAAAATTTAACTGACAATGTGTTTACATTAGAATCCCTAATCTTCACAGGCTACTCCAAAGAAAGTCAAAGTTAATAAAAGCATGTGTATAATAATGATTTAAGTAGAAACAGGCCTGTTTCCATAGATACTAGATTTGATACTTCTCAAGTATTACGGAAAGAATGACGAACCTGGTCTGAATTAAGACTCTAGCTTAATATTTTCTGTGAAATAGGGTGGGATGGGTTATAGGAGGCAAAGGTATTCAAAAAACTTAGCCCAAGAGCTTGGGGAAAACCTTGCCCACCATCCCCTGAAAAGTTGAGCTCACTCAAACTGAAGGAGCTTTCATAACCTGGAATGACAGCGTTGGGAAACCCTGCTAATTTGGTTTGGTTGAAACAAAAACATAGGCCTTGATTTAGAGAGATAAGCAGAATCACTAAAAGTGACAACCCTTATAAAATGAAAAGAGATGATGCCAGGCTCCATCATGGTGCAGACAGTGGCCACTGACAACTGCCTCTTCTAACAAAAAAGAATCAGCAAAACTTTCCAGTTCTGTATTTATACATAAAGTGCTCATGAAGACCAGTGATTCAGAAAGGCAACACAATGTGGTGGTTGGAAATGTGATCACTAGAACAAATCCACTTGGATTTGAATTCTCTCCACTTACTAGCTATGTGCCTTGGACGATGACTTAGTCTCCACTAAGCTTTAGTATCATCATCTGTAAAATGGGTAGGAAATAATACTAGCTCTCTCAGAGGTTGGCTGACAGTGCATGTAAAAATTTAACATAGTATAACTTATTTACAATGTATCCTTAAGTCTGATTTTATCATTTTGAACAGTTTATATTAGCTTCGTACTCTAAAGATAATCTTTCCGTTTTATAGAAAACTTGAAAGAGATATGGACACAGAAAAACAAACATCACCCACAATTCTGTCATCTAGAAGCAATTTTTGTTAATATTTTAGAATATTTCACTTAGTCTTTCTACAGTGCATTTTCCGTCTCTTAGTCCTCACTGGGGGGTATAATTTTGCATGCTATACTTTTCCCTTCTCATCATAGGATCAGTATTTTCCATGTAACTAAAAGTCCTTCTCGACCATCTCTTCGAATTGTTGCATAGTCTTTCATTGCACACTCATGTGACTCTCTTAACTGTAAAATAAGTATTTCTTTAGGAAAAAAAAAATTTTCCATTCTTTCCTTGGGAGGGAAGAGGCATTGCAGAGATTGTGCTGTCTTCCAGCTTAAGACAATGATAATAGTGCCAATTTTAAGATTTAAAAACATTATTAAAATATAACCCTAGATCTGCTCCCTTAAAAAATGTGGTCTTAGCTACTATTCCAGTTCTCCACACTTCCAAGTCTGAATGCTTGCATAACTTTCTCAATAATACTACAAACTTATCACTTTCACAAAGGACTGATTATGATTTTCTGCTTTTCACGTAAGTATCTCCTGTCTCCTCTACTTCTGAGAAGTCCTTTTTTAGGAAATATAAGCAAGCATGGTTATTGCAGTTAAAAATGACCTTCCCACCCATCACAAATATAGCTATTTTCTTCTCTTTCTTAAATGTTCTGAGAAATCAGCAGGTAATTAAGCAAGATATTTATTAATAAATATATGTAGACTCTGCAATTACCAGCCACACCTGAATGAAGATAGAAAGCAATGCAGAGATAGTCATGTTTACACAGAAATACATATTGGTTGGGCTAGCTTTCTGTCCAACAATTTTTAAGTCTTAATTGTACATCTTTTTTTTGTTGTTGTATCTTTGGCCATTCTTGCCTAAACATTTAATGCTCCACAGAAGTGTTCCCCACGTTTATTATTCAAGTTTCTTACGCTTCAGGTTGGGGCATGTCTCCTTCCATAGGCCACCAGACCAAACAGAAAATGCCTTGAAATACAAATAGTCCCTGAATTATGATGCCTATTACTTTTTATTAGTAGTAAAAACAAAAAGAAGCAAGGAACAATTCTATTTACACAGAGCCGCTAGAACATAAATAAGAATAAAATCCTAAAACTATAAAACTACTTACATAATATTAATTTCATTCTAATAAAAAGCAGGTTTACATATTACCTTCATGATAGCCAATGTAGTGCCTTTTCATCCAATATTTATACCCCAAAAAAACATTTTGGTTTAGGAAATAAAGTAGTGATAAAAAATTACAGTCTTTGAATATTGGGCTTTGACTAGTCCCCTGCTGCCCTTTATTGTATGTTTCAGTAAAATACAGTACATCTTGCTGTTTTATTTCATTGTTTGTGGCCCGTGCAAAATCCTATTGTCCAGCTGCCCACCATAAATGAACAACAAATCAGAAGAACCAGGGAGACACTTTAACTGATTAAACTGAGTCTGAAATTCTCCTTTTACTGCTAAATTAGCACCTTATTGCAATTATTTTTACACACTGTAATTATTTTTACACATTATGATCATTTCTGCAAAATTCAGGGGAGAGACTTGTCAGAAGACGTAGGCTATATATAGGGAGGGGCAAAAGTAGGTTTCCAGTTGTGAGTACGTGAAACACAGTTTATCCTTGAATTGTTATTTATTAATGACTGTATTATTTTCCATATGACCAATTGGAAACCTACTTTTGTCGTCCCCTCCCCATATGCATGCCATCTTAAAATCTCAAACTCAGTAAGGAGTTCAGCTTTCATATTTAAATATTGTGGCTTTTACTCCCTAAAATTATTTAAATTGACTAATTAGTAGAGCCTGAATAACTGGACCTTTTATTATTATTATTATTATTATTATTTAAGCTCATCACTTTACATTTTTTGTAAGTTATTTGACCAAAGGAACTTTGTCATAAATTGAAGAAAAGTAACATTTTGTCACAAAAGCTCAATATAGAATAAGTCTATTCGCATTTTACCCAGAAAGTGATTTAGAGCTACATAAATAAGCTATGGACATGGAGGAAACGCGGAAAATATGAGAACAAATCAAGTCTGCAATGTAAGAATCAACACACGATAACCTTTTGCTGCATTTAAGGATCTTCTTTAGAGGTTCCTGCTAAAGCAGAATATATGTCATCTGAACAGTAAGGAAACATAGCGTTTCAACCAACAACAGAAATATTTCTTTATCAAGGCCATGTGTATACAGACAAAACAGAAAGCCAGAGCTGCAATGGAGAGTTGCACGAATAGTGCATTACACAACTCCGGGGCAAGCAATCCACACAGATTGCCATTTGAATGACGTCTTGATTATATCTCATTGATTGTGTGCCTGCTGTTCATGAATGTTTGATTGCCAAGAAAGTTAGAACAAAATTTACTTTTTTGTAAAGAGATATGAATTAAATACACTATAATTTTTGGCTACACACACAAAAATAAAATAAAATTTCTACATTAGATGAGCCTATCTACAATTGAACTGAGGAGGATTTTTAAGGTCTGTAAGAGGACAATTCTGAAATATTTCAGAAGTGTTCATTATCAAAAGACAACTAGTGGGCTTTCACACGTGGGCACTTCCCAGACAGAAAAGCAGGTCTGGCCAGAGCTCCCTCTGCCTCGTTACACAGGAGTAGCCATTTTTGTACTTGAAAGTAATCAAGTGGAATTCCTTTTAAAAAATTATACTACTCAAGCTTTGTCACCAATTCAAATTCGCCTTTCTTACTTCACGTTTGAATTAATAAGGTTGACGTTTGTCTGGGGGAAGGACTCACGTGTTTAAAGCTTCATTCTAATTCTAACATGTGTGAAAGGTAAAAATTCAGATGGCAAGTTTTTATTTACATCTCTACTGAGTTTGCCAGTCTCTTTTTATTTGTGTGTGTGTATGTGTATGTGTGTATGTGTGAGAGTTCCCATCACCTGCTATGTATAGACAAATATTAATAACATCTGAATGATTAAATCTCAAGTGATATACATATGTTACTATATGCTAAAGAAGGACCAGAGCTTTTGACTCTTCTCTTTCATGGCTTTGGTTTCCTTGGACTGAACAAACTTGCCTTGACTACAGCAGACGCCAACTGTTTGATCATACATTCAGATCAACTCAAAATGTAATTCCTAAGTGCAAAGCAACTCTGTTCACCATAATTGAGCAGGTTCAAATCTTTCCTCACATACCTTTACCTAGGCTTACTGGTGAGCTGTACACACACCGCCAGGAAAATCCACACCCAGTTTGTATACAAGCAGGCATTTAGATATTTAATCTGTCAGCTTGTGTTGAAAGTAAGAATTTCTCTTTTGTGGTGAGGGATATGTTGATTATATCTCAGTTTAAAAAAAAAAAAAAAGAATTCCTCTGCAGAAAAAGAAACTCCTCCATTGACATATTTGTGGTACGGGCAATTGCTGGAATTCTCAGAGTAGTAAGGTGCAGGCAAATGATTAACACGTCTCCATAAATTATGGCAGATATAAGATTTAAATACGCACTAAAAATGGCAGGGACTCTTGGGTCTTCTATTTATAAATGCAGTCCTTCTTTTCTTTTGCTTCTCCTCCACCCCCTCCCCTTTGGATCAAAGAGAGAATTCCAAGCCAACTGAAAAACAATGGTAAATGTTTGCATTGCTGGAATTCACGCTGGTGCTGTAAGTGGATTTAAGGCGGACTGGGCTCTATAAACAAAATAAAAAGATGGCATCCAAATGAAAATATGTAGAAAAGATACTGGGGGGAAAAATGCTTCAGAGAAGCAGTCTGGTTAGTTGTAAAATGACTTTAAATTAGGCTTTAAAAAGGATTGCTAAATCTTGACACATATATGAGCAGCTTATTATCATGCAATTGTGCAGTAGTTGCTTGATCTTGTTACTGATTCGTCACATATGAATAAATGATTAATTACCAGAAAGGCTAAAACAGAGTAGAGTGAGAGTACTGAAGCTCACCCTGAAAGAGGGGCTTAAACACGTTTATTGCCCTTTAAGTGCATTTCATTAAGGCCAATTAAGGACTTTCATGTCTTATTAGAAAAATGAAGTAGATTTATGAGGTTTCCGTAGGTTGTAAATGCTGGGGCTAGCAGATACAAAACCGAGCAGAAATGGTAGTTAAGAGCTAAGAAAATATATACAAATGCTCCCAGAAAGCAAATATTTAATGGCAATAAAAGCCAGTATAACATGAAGGCGATCTTTAAATAAAAGAAAAAGCATCATTTTTATTTCCTAGCGTCTACTCACTATAAACTTCAGGATTTGCCCAGGAAGAAGGTTTCTTTCTGTGTGGCTCAGGAACCTAATTCAGGACGGGGCAAAAAATAAAAAAACAAAACCATAGCTAACCCTAACTAGCCTGACAGCCGCCGAGTCCTTTGTCCAAACAAAAGTATACACCGATAAAAACGGTCTTTTACTCCCAGGGTGAGAAACACATTCTTGAAAGAGAGAAAGCTCAGAAGGGAATCCAGCACTGGCTTGGTTGTTAACAGACAGACAGCAAGCGGAATTCACCGGCTGTGGTTAGAGCCACGTGCCTAACTTCCCACTTTTCTGGTCCCGTCAGATGGCGTCAGAACATTAGCCCTACCAAATGGTTATTATACACCCTGGATTCCCTTGATTCATTTTCAAGGAAAATTACCATGACAGGTTAGCAAGCATTTTCTGTTGCCCTGAGGGAATGCTGATTACCACCCCCACGCCATTCTAGCCGTGAGTTGCTCTCTTACCTCAACATTCAAGCTGCTCCTTGACTGGCACGAACACACGCGCACACACACCTAAACAATATTATCTCGGGAGACTCCTGCAGCTTTGTCGAATGCAGGAATGAGCATTTATGAGTGTTTGCTAAACCGCACGATTTTACCTTGCGCACCATTACGGAAAGTCTCAACTGTTTATCGAGCACCCTCTCGGATAAATAATTTAAAAGCATATGCAACTTCTTCAAGAAGATATCAACTGAGGATGTACAGTCACAACTTTTTCAGCACAAATCTCTCCTCTTAAAAAAAAAAAAAAAGAATATTGGCAAGTCAGGGGATTATGTCTTCTTGACTTTTTTCAAAAATTCAAGAGGAGTGCCATACAGCGCAGGAAAGATGTCCAAAATTCACCAACAGTTTTGCAGCACACATATGACTTTAAAATAAACGTGTCCGTTTTGCTAGTTGAAAACCCATTTGCCACCACAGAAAAGACTGAACATTAGAATTTTAGCACTTCTTCAAGAGCACCGGCAAACTTTACTATAAGATCTAACAGCAGGAAATCAGATTAACTGTGCTGTTTTAGAAGAATAGGTGAAAAGAGGGTCAATGATACTTATAAAGGTAGAACTTGTAAAACTGAAGGTAAAGTCCTATAGGCACATCCTGGCCAAAAATAAGAACAAACATATATGACAGCAAACAAAATATTAATTTCAACGTCCTTAGTATATAACTCTACTTTGTTCTGTGAATTTGATTTTCCAAACAAATAATGGCCTGGACAGAGACCTAAAGCAACTAGCCATGTATCTGTTCAGACTCTGCAAAGAATTTTATTGAACCAAAATGTGATGAGCATCTGTCCTTGGTGATTTATTCCAAACAGCGGAGATGTTATAAAAATGAACACATTGCATCTCCTGCTATAAAAGAGAAACAAAATGATCTTTTAGTTAATATCCAATCAAACTTCAAGACACCTTATGGAACACAAAGATTTCATGGGATCATTTCATTCCGTCGCACCTTTCACCAGAACGCTAAAACGGGACCAATTTAAAAATTTCTAAAATGAAGAGTTAAATGTGTGTAACTGGTTTTGCTCTTTTCCAGATTAACAGATGCCTCCTGATTTTTATTTTTATTTTGACAACCCAAAATGTAGGCCCAGGCTAGGGTGCTAACTACCGATAAGTTCTTATTAAAGAGCCGAGAGTACTTTTTCAGAAAGTTTATTACCAATTTGGACCTCAGGATCACTGAGTTACAAATAGGAGTGGAACATCTTCATGTTCAGGACTGGATACATTTTGTCAGGCACAATAGACTATTTCTGGAAGAACTACTGCTAAAAAGAAAGAAAAAAAAAACGTTGAGTTGAAAAGCCTCCAAAGATTTCTAGCATGTCAATTTTATTCCATAAAAGAATATTCAGATGGCTTCAGTACAGATCAATCCCAAATTGATTAATGCCCATGGGATAACCACAGAGACATTAAAATGATAACTTGTAGCCCAAATATTTCCACAATAATGAAGTTTAAGTGTCAAGTAAAAACAATACAAATTTTTATCTAATCTACCCAATTTATTTTTAAGGAGTTCATTAAAACTAGGGAATTAAACTTTCAAGTGATGAAAAGGTAATTTCTGTTTATATCCAACTCAGAAAAAATAAAAGTCTTAAATTATTAGAGTTAGAGCAAAATGAGATCTTAATATTAGGAAAAGAGAACAGTTCCTATTGAATTACAGAATTAAATCTGCCAACACAAAGAGCAGGGATGTGATAGGGAGGATTTAGCATTTTCAAGCAGAGCCGGAAAATTTCAAGCCCAACGTAGACCGATTTCTTTGAATTTTCTAGGTTGGTTGTCCATAAATCTTCATTGTAATGAACAGGCTGCCAAGTCTTGCCCTTTCCTGTAGGCTGTTCAAGTCCTAATGAAATTCTATAAATAGAGCCCACTTGGCACACCTCGTCCCTGTAGTCGGGCAGAGCTTTGTGGTGCCACTTGGGGTGGACAGTTTTGAAATAGAGGGGTGACTTTAAGGAAGTAGGCATAAACTGACCAGCTCTTTAAAATTCAGGCTAGCTTTGAAAAAAGCCCCCAGCCCCAGTTTAAGGCAATGAGCAGTATTGCAGAGGTAAAAATCTGTGGGCTGGAAGCAAAAGTCACAAACTACCCATCTATTGATTCGTACCATATTTCAACCATCCATGTGTTTTGGTAGGGCCGCACGGTATTTTTAAAACTGGTAAGCCAGGCCTGACCTGCGGTGGCGCAATGAAGAAAGCATCAACCTGGAAATGCTGAGCTCACCAGTTTGAAACCTTGGGCTTGTCTGATCAAAGGCACATATGGGAGTTGATGCTTCCTGCTCCTCCCCCTCTTCTCTCTCTCTCTTCTCTTCAAAAATGAGTAATAATATTAATAAGACAACTGGTAAGCCAGTATTTAAAAATCAGGAAATTGTATCAGGTTTCTGGTTTCTTTTGAAAGATTGGAATATCTAAAACACTGGACCCAAATTCTTGATGGGAGCGGTAGGCGGGAACAGAGCAGCTGTTCTTCCTCCTGTAACCATCCCACCTCACCAGCCCATGGGGTCTCGTTACTGCTTCTCACACATGTCTGCTCCTTGAGTTTGGACCCCAGGCTTATAGTCTCTAATCCTTTTCTCCATGTCCTTTAAAACCCTCATATATCTTAATTCAATGAACTGTTAACCAGAAAGAATAAAAATGAAGAGATGCCTTATTTAGGGCCTAAGTGACCTACCTAAAAATTGATTACAAAATAAAACTCTGGATATTAACTAATCACATGTTCAGCCCCTTGTACCACAGATTGGCACACTATGGCCCATGGATAGGTCACATCCTGCTGCCACCTGGTATTATAAATGAACTTTTATTGAAACATAGGCACATTCATTTGCTTACATATCGTCTATGGCTACTTCACACTATAATTGTGAGAGACCATGTGACCTGCAGAACCTAAATATGTATTACCTGGCCCTTCACACACAAAAAATAACATCCCCTCCCCTCTTATTCTCTAGATTTAGAGGCAGGTTTTCCTTTATAGAGCCCATTAAGGACGCTAAGTCTTCACCTAATGACTATTGCTCCTTCCCACTGTGCTTTGCACCTGCTAAAGTTAGCTGCCCGAGTCAGTACCTATCTATTTTACAGAATGAGTGTGGCCACTTTTCCAAAGTTGAAAAGTGTTCCTTTAATAGAATCATTTCCTCAGTACCTTTGTAACTAAAGCTTGAAATTTCCTTTGTTGGCCACTTCAGCAGATGTCTATTTTGACAATAATTTATAAACTATTTATATCTCAGGTAAAATTTCTAAAATCATACATTCAAGGGGATAAACCTGCAGCCCACTGCTTCAGTTAGCAAAAACATCTGGTTATCGTGTGCCCTGTTTGACATCATGATATGTGTAACCCCAAGGGTCTCAAACACACAGGTCATTCTGCCTCATTGAAAGCAGTGGAGTCAAATATGAGGGTCAGCCAATAAGATAACAATAACACAGGTCTAGATTAATGGGAGGTGTGCTTCCTGCTCCACCCTACAGAAAATTAACACTAGCCAACACCTATTTATAGATATTACTCTGTGCCATACATTGTGTCATGAATTTGTCATCTAAAATTTATAGTAACCCCGTGAGATAGGTACTGTTATGCTCCCATTTGATAGAAGAGCAAATTGAGATTTAAAGAGATTCAGAAATTTACTCAAGGTCATACAGTGAATAAAAGCAGAACTGAGACTAAAATTCAAGTCTGTCTAACTTCAAAGACTTAGCTCGCATTAAGATTCCATGAAGCTGGCCAGAGTGCCACTGGGACCATCTCCTTTTCCAGCTGCAGGGATTGAATGGTGAGCAATCATTCAGTTTGATGAGATTACAAATCTGGGATTTGAGTTCAAGGCTGCTCGAGTTCCCAAGAGGTCATTTAGACACTGTGTGCTATGTAAAGCAAAGCGCCTCTATTTACCTATAATTCACCCTTCCATTTGAACTGTATCTGTAATGCTGACGACCCCCGGTCAGTCACACAGGTTGGGCGAATACCTGAAGATTCTAGAGCATGAACAAATGTCAGAAGCCTCTTCGATGTACAAAGATATGCCCGAGGTGAATATGCCTGAATTGTCTCATATATTTAGCTTCCCTTCCAGTTAGTGAACTTCTCAAGTTGATTTTTGTTTCTTAGGCATGAGGTTCCCCTTGTCAGGGAACTATCCATGAGCTCCAGCAAGGGATGGTCTGACGTATTGGCTGCACTACTGCCCTCACCCCCCCCCCCTCCATCAGCAGAACGTGACCCAGTATTCCTCACCCAGTGAGAACTCAACTCGATGTCTAACAAACGTATTGCCTCCTGTAACCCGGAGAAACCTGCTCTCCTAAAAAGCCTCTGGATAGGGAAATAAAGTTCTTTCTCAGTCAAGGACAATGGCATTGTATGGGGACAGAATGGCAAAGAAACTAAAAAAGAAAAAAAAAAGAGCCTTCTGGAATTTCTCATGTTACTGGATTTCTGGTTTTTGTTTTCTCCCTGTTTAACTTCATCATCATTAAGGAGAAAATTAAGGTTTATGTCTAAAATACAAGCTTTTGTGTTTCATTTTATATCTTCCTACCTGAAAAGGAATGTTCGCATTTCACGAGCTTTCTTGCTAACAATGGCCAGTAATTTGAGAGAAATCTCCCTTTTTAGGCGAGGGCACATCATCTGAGGCAGGTGCCTGGGGAGGAATGTGTCATAAAGGCACATTCCTCATAATCAAGGATAATTCAAAAGGGAAACAGTGACCGAACATCCGTGGGAGCCAACAGAAGCCTAATCCTGAGCCCAGCTCTGCAGACGGGGACACAGGCTGCTGCAAAGCCAGGGCAGATGCCAGGGAAGGGACCGGCCACAAACCAAACAGAAGTCCAGTCCAGAGCTTGGCATCTGGGTTCTTCAGCTGCCAGCCTTGCCTTGCGAGTAGCCACAATGTTTGGCTCCTGTGCAGAAAACAACAGAGGATGAGGCTCAAGGGGTCCATGCTCTGTCCTGCCAGCAACAGGACGAGCAGTGCCAAGAGAAGGCTGCAGTGCCACACGGGTGCCAATGTGCCTTGGAACGGCTTTGATATTTTCTAAGGAGACAAGAGAATTCCTACAAAAAGAAAAAAAACAAATCCGACACGCAGGACCATTTCTCCCATTTTCCTTTTTCAAAAAAAAGTGCTATTCCTGTCCACAGTCCATTTTCTTCTTTTCCCACTAGGTTAACGTGGCCAGGCCTCTTTCCGCTTCTCTCCTAATCCTATGGCCTCACGACAAAACCAAGCCGACAGTTTATTGCACACAGGCTACCAAACGTCTCTTTCTTTTTTTACCTCCCCATTATTATTTGCCTTTCTCGGTTTTCCAGGAGAAATTATCAAGAGAATGTGTCCAGTGCGGTGGAAGATGCAGAGCCTAGTGGAATGTCCTGAGATGCCATCTTGGTTACGAGTTGAGCGAGGCATTCTGACCTTGGGGATGTACAGGAGGCTTTCAAAGATCTATTTGTAAAGGGAGTTTTTCTGTGGTTATTCCCATGGGGAATTTATAGGGAAACTGGAGTAGTAAAATGCCAGGGGAAGAAAAGATGTCACTTAAACTCCATGATTTCTCAAAACAGCAAAAATCAGAAGAAAAAGAGGGGTGGGCAGGGTTAGAATCCCTTTGTCCACTCACATTAGCTGGAGAAAGAGGTAGGAGGAAGAAAATAAAGGAACCAGGGGAAGATAGAAAGACCCCTCATGGTCTTACCCTAATAAATGCTCAGATGTGTCAATCAGAAAAAATCAAGCATTCATATTTTTAATAAAAAAAAAATGAAAACTCTCTTCTCATCATGAAGAGTAGTCACTTCATTCTAGGACTCAGAAACAATGACTAAGATAGAGAGTAGAGAGCCAAGCTTTCAATATAAAAATTGAGGAACTTTATTTGCTGATAGAAATCTTACCAGGCTCTTGTTTTCCTTTTCAAAATTCAGATTAATAGATATGAAGATCAAACATTAAAATTTTATTATTTTTACATGGCCCCTTTTATAATAGTGTTTCTTTGATGGAATACCTGAATGATTGATAAATAAAATGTAGGGACTGGCCCTCAACATCCTAAGATGAAATTTTACATCCTTCTTGAGAAAAAACAAAATATCTCACTATTCTCTGCCATGAGACCAAATGCCACACTCCACTCATAACTCTCTCCTGTTCCCTGCCCTTCACAGTGTTTCTGCTTGAGTTGTTCCTCTTTCTTAGCCTGACTTTCTCCACCAACACTCTTCCAGGCTCATTTTAGGTTCAGTTATAAACCTCCTTCAGAGATCTTTCTCTTTCTCTGGTTCTTCCATCATCTATGGTGTCTACCCACAGAGCTCCCTCCCTATCTGATTAGATTACCTTGTAATTCAGTTCTTTTTTTTTATTTTAATTTTTAATTTATTGTGTTGACATGGTTTCAAGTGTCCCACTCAACAGAACACCCTCAACCCCCTGGACCGTGCCCCCCGTTCTCCCTACAAAATCTCTTTCCATTCCCATTTTACTTCCTTTGCCCCCCTCCCTCCATACCCCTTTCCCTCTGGGACTTGCTAATCTACCGTCTATATCTGTTTGTGTTATGTATATATAATTTGGTTAATCCCTTCACCTTCTTTGGTTAATCCTCTTCCCCCTTCCCTCTGACAGCTCTCCATCTGTTTCCTGTGACCCTGCCTCTGCCTCTATTCCGTTCCTCAGTTCCCTTTGTTCATTAGATTCTACATATAAGTGAGATCATATGATATTTGTCTTTCTCTGCCTGGCTTATTTCACTTAGCATAATAATCTCCAGGTCCATCTACGTCAGGGCAAAAGGTAAGATTTCCTTATTTTGCACGGCTGTGTAGTATTCCATTGTAAATATGTACTACACCTTTTATATCCACTTGTCCACTGACACACACTTGGGCTGTTTCCATATCTTGACTATAGTAAACAATGCTGCCATAAACATGGGGGTGCATATCTTCTTTTGAATTAGTGTTTTGAAATTCTTAGAATATATTCTTAAAAGTGGAATAGCTGGGTCATGAGACAGTTCAGTTTTAATTTTTTGAGGAAACATCACACTGTTTTCCACAGTGGCTGCACCAGTCTGCATTCCCACCAGTAGTGCCGGAGGGCTCCCTTTTCAACAAATCCTTGCCAGCACATGCTTGTTGATTTGGTTTTTTGTTGGTTTATTTTGTTTGTTTTTTGGTGAACAGAAATAGAGACAGAGACAGAGAGGGACAGATTGGGACAGACAGGCAGGGAGAGAGATGAGAAGCATCAATTTTTCATTGCGGCTCCTTAGTCTCCTTAGTTGTTCATTGATTGCTTTCTCATATGTGCCTTGACCAGGGGGCTACAGCAGAGAGAGTGACCACTTGCTCAAGCCAGTGACCTTGGGTTGAAGTCAGCGACCTTTGGGCTCAAGCCAGTGACCATGGGGTCATGTCTATAATCCCATGCTCAAGCCAGTGATGCCATGCTCAAGCTGGTGAGCCCCAGCTCAAGTCAGATAGCCCATGCTCAAGCCAGCAACCTCGGGACTTCGAACCTGGGTCCTTCATGTCCCAGTCCAACATTCTATCCACTATCCACTGTGCTGCCACCTGATCAGGCTGTTGATTTGTTAATGAAAGCTATTCTAGTAGATATGAGGTGGTATCTCATTGTGGTTTAACTTACATTTTTCTAATGATTAGTAATATTGAGCATTTTTTCATATGCCTCTTGGCCATCTGTATGTCCTCTTTGGAGAAGTATCTATTCAGGTCCTTTGCCCATTTTTTAACTGGATTGTTTACCTTCCTGGTATTGAGTTTTATAAGTTCTTTATAAATTTTGGCTATTAATTCCTTATCAGATATATCAGCAAATATGTTCTCCCATTCAGTAGGTTGTCTTTTTATTCTGTTAATGGTGTCTTTTGTTGTGCAAATGGATTTTAGTTCGATATAGTCCCATTTGTTATTTTGTTCTTAATTTCACTTGCCCATGGAGATATATCAGCAAAAATATTGCTATGAAAGATATCTCAGAATCTACTGCCAGTTTTTTTTCCAAGATTTTTCTGGTTTTGTTACTTACATTTAAGTCTTTTATCCATTTTAAGTTTTTTCTTGTGAATTGTGTAAATTGGTAGTTTAGTTTCATTTTATTTTTTTTGCATGTACCTGTCCAATTAAAGAGTCTGTCTCCATTGTATGCTCTTTCCTCCTTTATCAAATATTAGTTGACTATAAAAGTGAGGGTTTATTTCTGGGTTCCCTGTTCTGTTCTATTGATCTGTGTGCCTGTTCTTATGCCAGTACCAAACTGTTTTGAGTACAATGGCCTTGTAGTGTAACTTGATATCAGGACATGTGATACCTCTCACTTTATTCTTCATTTTCAAGATTGCTGGGGCTATTTGGGTTCGTTTTGGGTTTCAGATAGATTTTTTGAATATTTGTTCTAGATTAGATTTGTGAAGTATGTCTTTGGCTGGGTTTTTTTTTTTTTTTAATTCAGCAAGAGGAGGGGAGGCAGAGACAGATTCCCACATGTGCCACAACCGGGATCCACTTGGCGAGCCCACTAGGGGTCATGCTCTGCCCATCTAGGGCCATTACTCCATTGCTCCAACCAAGCTTTTCTTAGCATCTGAAGCAGAGGCCATGAAGCCATCCTCAGTGCTCAAGACCAACTCGCTCCACTCAAGCCATGGTTGCATGAGTGGTAGGGAGAGAGAGAGAGAGAGAGAGAGAGAGAGAGAGAGAGATGCAAGAGGGGGAAGGGTGGAGAAGCAGATGGGCACTTCTCCTGTGTTCCTTGACCGGGAATCAAACCCTGAACATCAATACGCCAGGCCAATGCTCTACCACTGAGCCAGGGCTATTATTGGTATTTTAATAGAAATTGCACTGAATCTGTAGATTGCTTTAGGTAGTACGGACATTTTAATGATGTTATTTTTTTCTATCCATGAACACAGTACATGCTTCACCTTGTTTGTATCTTCCTCGATTCTTTTTTCAATGTCTTATAATTTTCCAAGTACAAGTCTTTTACCTCCTTGGTTAAATTTATTCCTAGGTACTTTATTTTTTGTTGTTGTTACAGTAGTGAAGGGGATTATCTCTTTAATTGTTCTTTCTGACAGTTTGTTGGTGGTGTATAAAATGCCACTGATTCCTGAATATTAAGTTCATATCCTGCTATCTTGCTGAATTAATTTATCAGGTCTAATAGTTTTCTGGCTGAAACTTTAGGGTTTTCTATGTAAAAATCATATCAGTAAATGACACTTTTACTTCTTCTTTTCCAATTTGGATGCCTTTTATTTCTTCTTGTCTGATTGCTGTGTCTAGGACTTCCAATATTATGTTGAATAAGAATGGTGAAAGGGGACAACCCTGCCTTGTTCCTGATCTTAAGAGGATTTTTTTTTTTTTTTTTTTTTTGCCCATTGAGTATGATGTTGGCTGTTGGTTTGTCATATGGCCTTTATTATGTTGAGGTATGTTCCCTGTATTTCCACTTTGCTGAGAGTTTGAACATACGTGGGTGCTGGATTGTATAGTATGCTTTTTCTGCATCTATTGATATGATGTTGTGATTTTTAGCCTTCATTTTGTTTATATGATGAATCACGTTTATTGATTTGAAAATATTGTACCAGCATTGCCTCCCTGGAATAACTCCCACTTGATCAGGATGTGTCCAGTTTGTTCATATTTTGTTGAGAATTTTAGCATCATCAGAGAAATTGGCCTATAATTTTCTTTCTTTGTAGTGTCTTTACCTGGTTTTGACATAAGGATAATGCTTGCCTTGTAAAATGAGCTTGGAAGTCTTCCCTCTTCCTGAATTTTCTGGAATAGCTTGAGAAGGATAGGTGTTAGTTCTTCTATGAATGTTTGTTAAAATTTGCCTGAGGCAGTCCAGCCCAGGACTTTTATTTGCTGGGAGTATTTTGTAACTGCTTCAATTTCATTTATTATAATCTGTCTGCTCAGGTTTTCTGGTTCTTCCAGATTCAGTTTTGGAAGATTGTATATTTCTAGGAATGTATCCATTTCACCAAGGTTGTCCAATTTTTTGGCATATAGTTCTTCAAAGTATGAAGTACATATTTCATATGTACTTATTCATCTTACAATCCTTTGTAATTCTGTGATGTCAGTTGTTACTTCTCTCCTTTCATTTCTATTTATTTGAGTCTTTTCTTCTTAGTGACTCTGGTAAAAGGTTCGTCAATCTTGTTTACCTTTTCAAAGGATCAACTCTTGATTTCATTGATCTTTGTATTGTGGGGTTTTTTTAGCCTCTATGTCATTTATTTTCTTTCTAATCTTTATTATTTCCTTCCTTCTATTTCCTCTGGATTTTATTTGTTGTTATTTTTCTAGTTCTTTTAGATGAAGAGATTGAGCTTTTTCTTAATTCTTAAGGTATGTCTGTAGTGCTATGAACTTCCCTCTCAGGACTGCTTTTGCTGTGTCTCATAGATTTTTGGTTATTGTATGTTTTTTTCATTTGTTTCAAGGAAATTTTTTATTTCTTTCTTGATTTCATTGTCAACTCATTTCTTATTTAATAATATGCTATTTAGCCTCCAAGTATTGGAATGTTTTTCAGTTTTTCCACTGTAGTTGATTTCTGGTTTCATGCCATTGTTGTCAGAGAAGTTGCTTAATATGATTTCTATTTTCTTAAATTTATTGAGACTTGCTTTGTGTCCTAACATGTAGTCTATCCTAGAAAATGTACCATGAGCACTTGAAAAGAATGTATATTCTGCTGCTTTGGGGTGAAAGGTTCTGAAGATATCAATTAAATCCAGTTGATCTAGTGTGTCATTTAAGACCACCGGTTCTTTGTTGATTTTATGTCTGGAGGGTCTATCCATTGATGTTAGTGGGGTATTAAAATCCCCTAGTATTATTGTATTACCAATGATCTTGCCATTTGTGTCCATCAAAATCTGTTCTATATATTAAGGTGCTCCTATGTTGGATGCATAAATATTTACAGTGGTTATATCCTCTTGTTGGATTGCTCCCTTTATCATTATGTAGTGACCTTCTTTGTTCCTTACCATAGCCTTTGCTTTAAAGGTTATTTTGTTAGATATAAATATTGCTACATCAGCTTTTTTTAAATTTCCATTTGCATGAAATATTATTTTTTTTATCCCTTTACTTTTAGTCTATGTGCATCTTTTGTTCTGAGGTTGGTTTCTTGTAGACAGCAAATATACAGGTCTTCTTTTCTTATCCATGCAGCTACCTTACATCTTTTGATTGGGGCATTTAACCCATTTACATTTAAGGTTATTATTGATATGTACTTATTTATTGCCCATTTTATTCTTTAAACTTTGAATCCTCTTTCTCTTGATTTTTTTTCCTTTTCTCTTTTTTATAGCGGACCCTTTAACATTTCTTGCAGTACTGATTTGAAGGTAATGGACTCCTTGAGCCTCTTTTTATCTGGGAAGTTCTTTATTTCATCTTCAATTTGCAATGATAGCTTTGCTGCATAGAGTAGTCTTGGTTGTAGGTTCCTATTTTGTATCACTTTGAATATTTCTTGCCAATCCCTTCTGGCCTCAAATGTTTCTGTTAAGAAGTCAGATGTCAGCCTTATGGGGGCTCCTTAGTAGGTAATCAATTGCTTTTCACTTGTAGCTTTTAGTATTCTTTGTTTTTTAATTTTGGCATTTTAATTATGGTGTGTCTTGGTGTAGGCCTCCTTGAGGTTATCTTTAATGGGAGTCTACTTTGTGAACTTCTGTGACTTTTCCCTCCATCAATAGGGAAGATTTCGACTATCATTTATTCAAACAAGTTCTCTATCCCTCATTCTCTTTTCCTTCAGGAACTCCTATGATGTGGATGTTGTTTCTCTTCATGTTGTCACAGAGATCTCTTAGAGTTCCTCAGTCTTTTTGAGCCTCTTTTCTTTTTGCTGTTCTGCTTTTATGCTTACCTTTATCTTGCCCTATAAATCACTGATTTGACCCTCCACTTCATCCAGCCTGCTGTTGATTTCTTTTAGTGCAGTCCTCATTTCAGATATTGTATTTGCCATTTCTAACTGGTTCTTTTTTATGGTTTCAATGTCCTTTTTAATGCTTAGTAAGTTCTCACTCTGATCATCCATTATTGCTCTAAGATCCTTGAGCATCCTAATAACCATTATTTTAATCTCCACATCTGGTAGTTTCATTACTTCCATTTTATTTAGTTATTTTTCTGGAGATTTCTCATTGATTTATTTAGGTCCTATTTCTTTGCCCACTTGTCTGTATATTAGGTAGCTCAGCTCTGACTTCCAAATTTGTTTGGCATCTTTATGAGAAAGATGGGCTCAGTGGTACTAATTTCCAGGCTGCCTGAGTCCTTTTCTCTAGGAATGCTTCCTGAAGGTTATATTTACCTTCCTGTTGTATTTGAGTCTTGAATGCAGTTGGCCTTTTAGTGGGTAGAATAATCCCTTCAGGGTGGCTCATTCTAAGGGTCAACCTTGATCATGTGTATAGATGCTGTGCAATGTCTAGCCTATGGGCCATAATTATTCTCTACAGTGTCTGGTACCTGCTGGACTTCTCCTTTGGGTGTACCACTTGTATAGCTAGCTGAGTGTAGCACTAGTATGGTCTGCCACCCCCTAATGGTTGCATTGGTCCTGGGTCCTCTTGGGCGGAGTTCAGGTATAGGTTTGGGTCAGCGGTTGTTTGTAACCTTCCGTGGGCTACTTGTCTGGAACTATCACCCTGTTCACTGTTTGTGTCTGCGTTTTCTGTACCTGGGTGTGTGTGGGAGGGGCCAACCTCTGTATAAACATCAGCTTCCTCCTCCTTAGAACTGACAGCAGCTCTGTAAAAGAGCCAAGCTCTGCAAGATTTGCCTCTACTTTTTAGCTGCTCTACCTCCTCTTGCAGCTGCCTGGTCATCCCACAGAATCTTCATTCTTGATGTGGCTTCTGTGAATCCTTGGTTCTGGACTCCTCTTCATTTAGTCTGAAGTAGGTTTTTCAAGATGATTATTCTTAAATTTAGTTATAACTCCAGTTTGGTCCGGGCAAGCCACAGGTGGAACATCTGCCTACTCTATCACCATCTTGGAATCTTCTAAGTAGTTCTTATATAAGTATTATTGATACAATGGTGGTTTCCTTGGAGGAAGGGGTCATAACTTCTAGTTTTCTTTAGACTTCCATAGTATCTGGCCCAAAAATGGGCCCTTGATAACAACTTAAAATTTTAGAAAAGATTACTTACTTTTTAAATTGAAATATACCTCTAAATGGATTTTATCTCTATGTGGCTTAAGAAAAATAAAGCTTTTAACAAAACAGGCTTTCGACCTCTGTCAAATATCAATATTTTTTGGTGAATTAATATCATTTATAAGGTGCTACGTATACAGAGGCCGGAGTTCAAAGAAGAGTAACCTGTGTTCAAAGGAGCTTTAATTTTTGAGGCCATAAGGACAATAACAGACACTGTGACTTGGACCCAGGTAGTTACAATGAAAAAAGGACATCAGCTTCTCACTGGATTGGCTATCATGACAGTCTTGAATTCCATCTAATATTATTCATAGACTGCTCATAAGATTTGTCATTGTTTTATGACATCTAATCCCTCTTTGAGGAAAAAGAATTCTTAAAATATTTTTCTTAAAGTGAGAAGTTCCCAACGCTCTCAAAAGAAAAAGGAAGAAATCAATAAAGTCAATAGCCAATACTAATTCAATGCTTGCCTTGCCTCTGTAGACTGTCCCTCTCAAATGTTCAGAGATTTTATTTTATTTCAATAAGATCATTATATGAAAAGCCAACAGCATTTTGCAAAATTAACGGCTACCGACCAAAGCCTAGAAAACAAAAGAAAAACCAGTGGAAGTGGTTTAAGCCTTTTCAGCAATACTAACAGAAAGAAGATTTATTCAGAGAAGATGGATCGATGTCATTTTATGTCAGATGTCAACATGTCAAAAGCAATTGTGTTTTATTGCAATAATAAAATAAAATCCCTTTTTAAATTTTTTTTCCTTTGTAAATGCCTATATCACATAACACAAGCAACTCCAAAATGTGCCATTCTGCTTAGAAACAATATTTATTCACCAGGTATAGTTTGGATACCTTATGATAGAAAAGATATCAAAGATCAGACAGTCTTTAACAGCCCATGAGAAAATGTAGACAGTGACTAGACTGTGTAGAGGCTTTTAACTAAATATTTCTCTCCTCTTTCCTTACCCTCAACTGCTTCCTAACCTCAACCCTAACCCTAACTTACCACTTAAGAGTAGAGACATCTGTTTTACAACAACTGAAGAAAAGATTATTCTTTTATAAAGTATAGTCTACTAACATTGCAACCCATAATTTTATGTGTCCTTTTGTTCCTTGACAAGACATTTGTTTGACGTTGACTAGGCACGGCCAAAATGGCAACTGAAAAGACCACTTCAGGGAAACACATTAAAGGCAGCCAAAGCAGGACGCTTTTATCCTGTTCCTATGATCCCTCTTTTCCTCACTGATCACTCAGTCTTTTGCAAGGGCCTTTTAAGTGAGCAAAAATGAATTTCACATACGTACTTTCACTCAGAAACAAGATGGGGCTTTAATAAAGAAAAAGTTTACTTGCTTTTCAAATTGGCCCAGTGTGGATTTTAGCTGTCTATGTATCGTGGGAAATAAAAGCTTTAGGCAAGACAAGAATATTTGCACCTCTGCCAAAAATTAATATATTTTTTAATGGAAAATTAACATCAAAAGTTTTATACATATTAGTGATGGTCTGACCTCCAACTGTTCACAGTCATGTCCAATCCACACACACAGAAGGAGAAAATCTGTCTGCTATGAACGTTCAATTTGTTCAATTCCCTGCCATGTCTTTTCAGCTGCTAATGGTGCTCTGTGAACAGATGATGACTTTAGTGGGAAAGGAAAACCAACAGGGATAAACCACTTTACATTTTTTAAGGTGGTAATTTGTAATTTAGGTAGGCTATACGATTATGTTTACTAGAATACATATATGTACATGTAATTTTAAAGCAACAGCTCACTCCCAGAAGTTAACTTTTCCAATAAAATCTGTAGTTTTGAAAGCGCTGTTAGAGCCTGAATCTTCTAATTCAACTGAACATTTACTGAATATTTACTATGTGCCAGGTTTGGAGGGAGGAGACAGTGGGATGGTGGCAGGAAGTTACAAAAATGACATGGTCAGTTTGTTAAAATTCAATTGAGAACCTACAAATATGCCACCCAACCCAGCATCATCATATGCATTAGAAACTACGCTGAAATCTATCAAAGTGCAAGCCCAAGATACACAGTCAATGAGAAGATGGTCATTCCATCCAGTTTCCACATGTTCTTTCTCTAGGAAATCCTTTTTTATCACAACAGAAACAACAAAAAGACCTCAGATGGGAAAGATGGAAGCCCAAAGTCACAGCCAGTCCCACTGTAATCGGAGCCCAAAAAAAGATAAAAGAAGAGACAGTTAACCCCACCTCCTCGGGGAAAGTTAAAACAATACAGAGGTGAGACCCTCACAGAAGCCAGGTTTACAGATTTACTTTTAAGTCCTATAAAAATCTCATTTTTATAGATTTTTTGGAGTTGGAGATTGTCAGGGATTTTTCTTCTGTATAGATTTATTTTTTTTATTACAAAATGTATACATTAAGAAACTAACTCAGTAATTACTATTTTTAATTTACATTATAGAAATTCAAAAAAGTATACATCTAAGGGAGTATATTTTTAAAAATCATGTGATATCCACATTTGGCTCCAGGATCCTATTCTCCTGTTTGTCTCCTAGCTCACTCATTGTGGCTTTTCCCCACCCCACTTCCTGGTTTCTCCTCCCTCTCCCTGTGCTTAATGTCACAGTCCTACAGTGCTCAGCACTTGGTCCTCTCCTCTTCTTTACTTATATTCACCCTCTGGCTTTTAAATATCACCTCTGTGCTAATTACTCCACATTTATAATCTTCCCTAAACTCCTGACTCCAAATGCCTACTCAATATTATCACTTGTTTAAATTTAACACATCCAAAACTCTTGTTCTTTTGCCCCAAAACCTACCTCACCTATGGTCTTTCTATCAGCTGGTGACAACTTCATTCTTTTACTTGTTGATATCCTCCTAAGGTGCCTCTTTTTCTCTCACAATTCATGCCTACACTGTTAGCAAATTCTGTCGGTTGAACCTTCAAAATATTTCTAGAATCCAACCACTTCTCACCACCTCCACTGCCATCGCCTTGCCCCATGTCTGCTCTCAACACAGCAGAGTGATCCTTTTGGAATGAAAGTCAGATTGTGTCGTCCCTCAGCTAGGAACCTTCCCACTCTGATCAGATCAAACAATATCCTTATAATTGTCTGCAAGGACCTTTAAGCTGGCCTCCAAATTCACCTCTCCCCACCTCCTTACTCCATTCTCATTATTCTGATCCTTTGGACCCCACACTTCCTGTTCCTTCTGCCTGGGCTAATATTCTAGCGGGAGATTTAACAAATTTATCTTAGCAATTAAAAGCTTAAAATGATCAAGGATTTAGATTTGGCTAGCAAAATTAACAGGCTTGATGTAATGAACATATAAAGAGCCCTGATCCAAACCATTAAAAAGTAACACCGTCTCAAACACATATGGAACACTTATAAAAATTAATCAAGTATCAAGGTACAGAGTATCAATAAATTTCAAAAAATATTATCATACATTCCATAATCCCTTACCAAAATGCAATTTAGTTTAAAATATAAAACAATGAAACTTCTTCAAAACTATCTCTTGATATTTTAAATGTACTTCTATATTACTCAGATTTAAAAAAATGGAAAATAACAAGCCAAAATAAATAAGATACATAACCATTTTATAAAGTTTGTAATAGAAAAGCAGAAACGCTGAAAATGAATGAAATGAACTAAGTTTCCAAATTAAAAGTTAGAAAAATGCAAAGAGAAAATAATGTCAATAAAGTAGAAGAAAAATTATTAAATAATATTAATTAATTAATTAAAATAGGATTCAACAACAAACAAAAATGCCAAATATATTGGTCAAGAACAAAAGAGCACAAATAATGTTATAAATAAAAATGAGGTTACAGAAATTCAAACAGAGAAAATAAAAAGATAATCAGAATACCATGAGCATTAGGCAAATTTAAAATTTAGAGAAAATGGACAAATTCCATTAAAAAATCATCTTAATAAGTCTGACTCAAAAAGAGATAGAAAACATCAAAAGTCCTGTGAACCTTTTAAAATGTTATATTTATAATTAAAAATCTTCCCCAAAATACCACCAGGCTTGGATGGTTTTATAGGTGAATTCTGTTAAGCTTTCACATAAGAAAAAATTTTAATTTATACAGAGAATAGAAAAGAGGAAACAGTTCCCAACTCATTTTATTTATTTTTTATTTTTTTATTTTTTGTATTTTTCTGAAGCTGGAAACGGGGAGAGACAGTCAGACAGACTCCCGCATGCACCCGACAGGGATCCACCCGGCACGCCCACCAGGGGCGATGCTCTGCCCACCAGGGGGCGATGCTCTGCCCCTCCGGGGGTCTCTCTGAGGTGACGAGAGCCACTCTAGCGCCCGGGGCAGAGGCCAAGGAGCCATCCCCAGCGCCTGGGCCATCTTTGCTCCAATGGAGCCTTGGCTGTGGGAGGGGAAGAGAGAGACAGAGAGGAAGGAGGGGGATGGGGGTGGAGAAGCAAATGGGTGCTTCTCCTATGTGCCCCGGCCGGGAATCAAACCCGGGTCCCCCGCACGCCAGGCCGACGCTCTACCGCTGAGCCAACCGTCCAGGGCCCCAACTCATTTTATAAAGCTAGAATAGTCTGGACATTGAAATCATACTAGGTCTTAATAGAAAACTACAGGCCAATCTAAATTCATAAACATGGGTGCAGAATTCTGAACAAAATATTAACAAATTGAATCTAGCATTATAACTTTCTCAAAATGTAATGTATAATATCTTGATCAAGGTGGGTTTGTCCCAGGGGTGTAAATCTTACTTAATTATAGAAAGCTATAATTCACCACAATTTTAACAAAAAATAAAAAAGATAAACCATATGATAGTCTCAATGAATGCATAAAAATCTTAAAAATGTAACATCCATCGATGATAAAATTAATAGCAAATGAAGATAAGAAAAAATAGAAAATGAAGATTATATCTCCTATAATGGTGGTATGAATACAAAAGTGGTATAACACTACAGAGATATGTGTAGCATTATTTAGCCAAATTCCATATGCATATTTGATCCAGCAATGACTTCCAGGACTACCCCACAGGCACACTAACAAAATGCAAATACTGTAGGCACAAAGCTATTCGTGTGGTGCTATTTTCTAAAAGACTGCAAATAACTCAAATGCCCATTATTGGGAGCAGTTAGATAAACCATGGTACAGTCATACATGTATATGATATGATACAGCTGAAAAGGAAATAAGCTGTAGAAAAAGAATCTCTAAATGTTGTTATGGAATCATATATATATATATATTGCTAAACAATAAAAGTAACATACAAAAACTATTTACTACTATTTATTACGTTAATGTATGCGAACTACATAGAAACATACTATTGTGCAGAAGAGGGGTAGATAAATAAGACTTTTACATAGTTATTTATTTGTATTTTTGAAAAGAAACAGTAGAAGGACAAATTTGAAATTCTTTCTTTTTTTTTCTCTCTTTCTAGAGAGGACAGAGAGAGGTTTTAGAGAGAGAGACAGAGAGGGAGAGAGAGGAGAAAGGGACAGAGAGAGAGAGAGAGAAGGGGGGAGGAGCTGGAAGCATCAACTCCCATATGTGCCTTGACCAGGCAAGCCCAGGGTTTCGAACCGGCGACCTCAGCATTTCCAGGTCAACGCTTTATCCACTGTGCCACCACAGGTAGAAACTCTTTCTTAATGGGTCACCTATGAGGAAAGTAGGGAGCAGGACAGAGAAGACAAGGATAGAAGCCAGACTGCTAAGGACGTATCTTGTTATATAGCTTTACTTCGGAACCACATAAATTGAAAAACAAAATTCAATCAAAATTAAATAATCAGTAATTCAAAATTGATAACAGACTGAAGGAAATGAATCTAATTAAATATCTAGTTGTTGGCATAACTACTTATAGAAAACTTTACTTCAATTGATTCTAAAACACTATCTTAAATATAGCTCGCTAGCAGAATATTTTCTCAAAACAAAGACTTACAAAGAAATCTTTCATTTTACAGTCATATGGCTAATAATTGCTAGGAGTAATATTAGTACTGTGACTTTGAAATCGTTAATATTATATTGTAGGATAAAGTAAATAATTGTGCTCTTATGAACTAAGATTAAACTGAAGTCTGAATTGGAAAAAAAAAATTCATAATGTTCTTTTCCCTACAAAATCATATATATTTCCTACTTTAAAGGCTTGGAAACAATGGAAACTCAAAAGTAATAGGCACCCTAGCACCCAGAATTAAGGTTTCTAAATACCAACTGCCACAAGAAGGAATTCTGTGGCAACTGCCTCTTTTTGGAGAAATGACTTCTTTTAGCTCTGGAGCAGGAAATGTATTAGATAAGCTAAGGACATCATTTGTGTTAGAAAGGAAGACATCTGGAAAATATTAATTGAATCATCTCAAAAGAACACAGGAGGCCCTGGCTCGGTGGGTCAGAGGATAGAGCATTATCCCAGTGCACCAAGGTCATGGGTTCAATCCCTCACCAGGGCACATACAAGAAGCAACCAATGAGTGCACAACTAAGGGGAGAATAAGTTGATACTTCTCTCTCTCTCTCTCTCCATCCCTTCCCCGACCTCAACTCAATGAGGAATAATTGTTATTTAAAAAAAAAAAGGGGGGGGAGACACAGGAAAGGACTTCTTAGTAAGCCTTGCTCAAATCAGATGAGCCTGTGCTCAAGCTGGCAACCTCAGGGTTTCAAACCTGGGTCCTCCGCGTCCCAGTCCGACACTCTATCCACTGTGCCACTGCCTAGTCAGGATATTTTGCTTTTTAATACAAATAGTAGTTTCAGAGTAACCAAATATTAAAAAAAGAAACCCTTCTTTATAGAAAAATTCCAGCTAATTAATACAGAAGGAATGGCTGAATTAGATAATCACCATTTCTGCACTACTTGGTGAAGCAATACAATAAGACAATAATCATCAATGACGTGTTATGCTGATCTTCTACTGTTTCCTCAGCTCCATTTTCTGCCATTCCTTGCATGGCTCTGTGCCCCAGGAATCTGACCCTGATAAACTGCTTTGCACAGGTGCCCAGTTGGATTCAGGAGATGGAGGAAGGGAGGAGAGAAAGAGAGATCAACATCACTTCTCCCTCTCTGGCTCAGGCTACATTTCTGGCAACTGCTTCTTTTCCCTGTAAGGTACCCATCTTCCACCATTCCAGAGCTTACCTGGTTACAATCTTCCCTCCCCTTAGCTCTTCAGGCTTAGCAGCAGTAGCAGCTCCCTAAGGTACATATATAACCTGAATCCAATCCAACTGAGCCTCAGTCTAGATCATTTGCTGGTAGAAGTGAAAACCAGAACAACCTTTTTGGAAAAACAGTTGGGCCTTATCTTGAAAAGTTGGACATAAACATAAACTGACCCAGTAACCCCATTCCTAAATGGTCTTTAAAACTGTTTGCTGTGTTCTAATCTCAAAAGAATCCTTTAATTGGGTGCCTTCTGTACAGTTTTAAGTTACCTAAGAAAATTTTATCACCAATTTGAACAGCTGCAGATGTATTTTCTGGTATATTAAAAATATTAAAATATGACATCACTCATAAATGTATCCAAAAGTACCTCAAAACCAAAATAATTTGATAAACCATAATAACTTCCTTCATCTATTTAAAAATACAAGTACAAAATTCTTCAGTCAGAAATTTTATATTGTTCTTAATTTAATTCCTTTTATGTTTAAAAGTATTTTACTGATCACTCTATGATAGTTCCCTGCAACAATATATGATATATCTTTAGTAAATTAAAATGTACTTGTTCAGTTTCTTTATGTTCAGTCCCAGGAGACTGGGAGAGAGCTCGTGGCATCATGAATTGTGGCACCAAAGAGAAACAAATCAAGGTGCTTTCCAGAAGCAACTGTAGAATACGTAGAGTTTACTTACACAACAGAATACTATGCAACACTGAAAGATTGGTAACCTATTGCTGTATGTACCAACATGGATGAATTTCAGATATATAATTTCAGTGAAAAAAAATCAAATCACATAAAAATATACATAAAACAGGCAATATGACTATTTATTTAAAAAGGGAAAAGAAAAATGCAAAACAACATATCATTGATAAACATCTGTACAAAAGGCAAAGGAATAATATACCAAAATCAGCAACAACAGTCTTCCCTTTGAGGAGGGTAAAAAATGGATTTAGAACAGGTGAAAGGGAACCTCAGCAATATTTGCAAGGTCCTACTGTTACTTGTATTATTCTTTCGTTGGTTTTTTTTTTTTCCTGTATGAAAAAAATATTTGATGTTTTTAAAGAGGAGGTTAGTGGCTACAAAGGTACTGACTGACCCAACATGGTAAGTTTTTCATATGACCCAAGTGATGTTCCTGGTGAATGTTACGCGGTCCCCGTCTACGATGGCTGTCCTTTCTACCTGAGCACTATTCTGGAGGGACAAAAAGAAGGAGACACTGTCCACACAGTCTCATCGGTTCTCTGCTAGAGAGTTCTCACATCTGAGGTTTAGAATTTGTTACCTGGTGGGTCTGAATTTTATTTATAAGACTTCATTCATCTCCAGCATTGATAGACATTATATTGGTTCTTTGAAGCCTTTGTTGGTCCAGTCAGGAAATCTCCTGTGTAGAGTACCATTTCCCTTTACACAAACTGATTCATTCATTCACTCATTCATACTCAACAAATGTTTATTGACCTCCTACTCTGCACTAGATCCTGTGAAGAACACAAAATAGTCTCTGTTCTCTTAAAGCCTAGAGTTTATGGGAATTTTAGTATATATAATAAGTCAAAATCATTCAAAGAAAATAATACAGGAAGAAAGGAAAGGGAGGGGAGAGAGAAAGAAGGCAAGCTTTCTGGAAAAAAAGAGGATGCACAAATGTGAATAATAGGGATTTTATTTCTTTATGTCAACATGCTCTGTTCGAAGGGGCACTTTCCTTCACATAGTCCCTCAGCTTTCTGGGTCCTCAGCATTTTAAGACATTCCTGATCTTCAGAGACAGCAAGAAAGGAAGAGAGAACTTAGTACCTGTCCCTTGACTCAGGGTATGCTTTAAATGAGTTCCTCTCACATTTTGGTTTGGGGTTTGGGGGTTTTGTGAGTTTTCCCAATGGTTTATTTTATTTCAGGTATACCTCTTTACTCTTTCTTGGGCCATAGATTCCAAAGAAGTCTAGGGATCCCTTCTCAGAATAATGTTTTTAATAAAATAAAGACACATAGATGGCAAAGAAACCAATGACATTGAAATGCAGTTCTATTCATGGACCTCCCTGAAGAGACAGGCTGGGATAACACAACAATACGGGGAAAACAAGACCAGTTCTCTCCCGGACGCTTCCACAAAAGGCAATCGGCTAAGGTATAGTGATTTTAGTGAAGACCAATGTGTGTGCCTTGCCAGACACAGGAATAAACTAACTCAAGAAAACTTGATTTAACAGTGAAGTGGCTGATTGTCTATTTCCTAATAAAGCACTGTAATCAACAATACTCAGTGTGTACTTCAACAGAGTGTTTCATTTATCAAATGTTTCCAGAACATCCAATCCACTTCTTAATTTCTGTTTACTCTTTCATCGTCTCACCCACCCACCCCTGCTCTATTCCAATCTCCGATCTAAGTCTTAGATGTTGACAAAGGATTTGGCTTATCCTGACTCACTGAACAAGATTCCATTACCTCCCTATTAACAAAGCCAATAGCACTCGGAGGGGATCTCATGTAAGTATTTTCTAAGTGAACAGCAAATGTGGACTCAGGAGCCCAGCAGACTGCTTAACTGCAGTCATCCATGGTAATTCATTCGCTGGGTTTGATTTCAGGGACAACGCTTTATTACATGCCAACTCTGACACCCATCACAATTCAGCATCTTCACAGAGAACATCTGACAGATATCTATGTGCACCCACATGATGAAAGGCGGTCCCGGAACCACGTCTTCATTTGGAAAACTCCCCAAGTACCCCTTTAATAAAAACCTAGAATTTAACTATCTCTAGACCCAGGAGATTGGCAACACCTTGCTATTTTCTGAGTAATTGCCTATTTTTTTCCCCAAAGAACTCAACCAGCTATAACCTCCATGTAGTATAGTTTCAGACAAAAACTATTGTATGTCTTGCATTATGATATTCTCTCTGATAATTGATATCAATTCACATAAATATTAAAATGCTTTACCCTTACCCTTCCATATGAGAGCTCAATACTATATTCTCTCTCTCTCTCTCTCTCTCTCTCACTCACACACGCACGCACCTTTACCCAGCACCTTCTCCTTTACATCTAGAGTAGAGAAATAAAAAATTAACAAATATTAGATATTGCCTTTTGACTTGACTGCTAACACAATAAAGCCGCGTTGTAAACTGAATCATCTGAGTCTGCTGTTCTTATTGCTCTCTTTGCTGGTATTACTTCATGGATATTAGAACCCTTAGGGATATTGGAATATGAATAAAGATTTTTTTTTTAAATCAGCTGGGTTTTTTTTTTCCCCTTGGTTCTGTTTCTAAAAATAATGCGGTTTGCAAAAACAGAAGGTTTGGTTTATAACACAAACAAAATTGTTACATTCTGAATGGGTTGTAAGTACCTGATTCTTTGCCTTTTTACTCATCCCTGCAAAAAAAAAAAAAAATCTGCAAATCCATTTGCTAACCAGCTGTACCTCTGTGCGAAACAGATAACAACCTGTGCAAGCCAGGGTTTGCTGTGAATCGGTGCTGATAGGCCTGAATCTCATAGCTTTTTTTAAATGCTAATGACAAGAAACATTTCCGAAGCCAAAACGCTCTTGTAGATCTGTCTTCCTCTATTATGACTGATATTTGCTTGTAAGTACATAGAACACTTGTTCCCTGTCCCTTATCTTCGGTGCTGCAGCATGCTGACCTACATACCATTCAGCACAATATGATGCAGAAACATCTTCTATATAATTTTTCATTTTCGACTTAAAAACAGTAGAGGCGAAATAGGCTTGCTGCACATCTAACAAAGAGATGGCATTATTTCCAAATAAAAATGTGCATTTTTCCAAAGAATGTATTTGTCTAGCAGCATGAAGTTCATACACAGCAACGCCGGGAAAAGGGTGTTGAATTGCGATTAGGAACGAAAAAGACTATGGGAGAGAAACAAAACCCATCTTTTCTACTACCTGAGAATAATTAAGCTAACTTATTTCTCGCCACAATTAAAAGTTCAGCTTTTCTGAACCGTGTGTTTTGCAGTGTCACGAAATGCAGCAGATAGAATAATGCTGAAATGCGTACAATAATAACAAAGGAGTAAGGGTAGAAAGTGACACGGGTAGCTGTGGGAAGGAAAGGAAGAATCTATTCTCACACTTGCCATTGTCAGAACACTCCAAACCGAGTTATTTATCTTTTTAATTTCTTGCCGCTATGGCTGCCACCGTTGTAGGTCCTCCCCGCCATGGAAATGATACTTGGGTTTCCAGCAAAAAAAAAAAAACAAACAAAAAACTGTTAATAGCTGCTGTTGAGACCTTAAGCTTGTGGTTATCTGATGACCTCGCCTTCTTAATGCTCTGCAAGACCATTGTAATTGCAAATAGAGTTGAGCCACGTGAAAAAAGGAGGTCTGTATTTCTAGGACTGCAGCACAAAGGAGACCAGCAGAGGCACCAACAAGGTCAAAGGGCAAACAGGGTGAAAACCCCTCATTAACTTGTAACACAGCTGGAAGTCTGTACTCAAACCGCCTTCTCTTAACCAAGGGAAGAGGTCCTTAGAAATGCACCTAAGTTTAATTTTTAATGATAAGCTGTCTTTGTTTTCCAAGTTTGCTGTCTCTAAAACAAGTGGAAAATCTCCAAGAAAGATAAAATGGCCCGGGTTGTGGCCCAAAATGACCTCCTTCCTTGCACTTGAAGTCATTTATTTTGTTTCCTAATTATTTTGAGGAGACCTGAGTAAAAGGGCTGCAACACATACTTTTGTTTGTTGACAATAGGTTTTAAGCGTGAATCACATCTCTGAATTATTATTTCAAGGTTCTCTATAAAGTAGAGCAGCAACCTTTTTTGCAAAGAGTTAGCGGTTATTTGAATGTGACCAGCTAGAAGCCTTTTTTTTTTTCCAAAAATTCAAATCAAAGAGAAAATAAATTTTCACACTTTTTGCAATTTTGCAGTTATTTTGCTTAATTGTTTGCACCAGCCAAATTTATCCATCAGCTGCCAGACCCCTGCTTATTTGTGAGCAGTGTCAACCCAGCATTTTACAATTTCTGGGTGATATCACGAGCAGAGCATTGTGCCGACAGTCTGAAGACCCCACTGGATCTTTCTGGCTCGGCCACAAACTAGCTGTGTGACTTCGAGCAAGTCACTTGACCTTTCCGAACCTGTTTATCTGGTGTTTGGAGTAGTTAAATAATAAGAGCTCTTCTGGCTATAAAATTCTATAGTTGGCTCCGTATATATCTTTTTTATTTGGGACTACTTATCACAGCACCGTTGGCTCATGTTAACTGCTCAGTACCAAAAACAATTTTCTAAGTGCTTATTTCAGATGATACTGAAAGCTGATGGAAAACCTTGTCTTTCGGCATTACCATATAGATATGCTTAAGTGATAACCAGTTTCCACTTGACTATACATTGCTAATGGCAACGTTATACAGTACTCCCACACAACTCTATAGGTCTAACTTATTAATGGTCTATGCTAATGCAATTTCCAGAAAGTACGTTATTAAATTTTCTGGAATTTCAACACAAGAAAAACAACATATAACTGCTTGATAAATTACTCTGAATAGATTTAGTAATTTGTGTAAGGGTGGCTCTCATTTATGTAAGAAGCTTAAATCCATTTAAAGTTAATTTCTAATTTTCTTATATTAGTGTCATTCAGAACTATACTGCTGGTCCAGGAGCAATCTCTCCAAAGCCCAAGTGAACTATTAATTTTGTTTGGGTTAAAGCATAAAATGTTAACAGTGTACAGTACCCACAATTTGCCAGTTACTCTTCACACTCCTTCCAAATACAGCCTATTAAATTTTTTCTCATATGACTAAGACTGTGCATAGCATCTTTCTGCTTTTTATCTGAAATACAAGGGAAAAGAGAGGTGGATTTATTAAGAACAGTGCCTAGCAAATATCAAATTAACATTCAAATGTTCATGGACTAAGCAATCTGCATTTTATACTGTTTTTAACGATTTGGAAGAAAATGCAGTCAAAATTTCTGGGTCCCTTTCCTCAAGCTTCTATTTCTAAAATCTATCCAAATAAAGATTCTGATTCCTCATTGTCATCATTATTAAAAAATAATCACTTGGTTGTTGAATTCTCTTTGATCCTCTACGAGGCAGTGTAGGTAGAGCCATTTATATGGTTATAACCACTGCCCATGATAAGACGAGATGACAGTAAGATGGATTCACCCACACAGAACATACAGATTATGAAATATAAGCATCGGGTAGAATTCCTACCAAGAATGTAAAAAAGTGTTGAATTTTAAATGCTATACTCTGGTAACATCTTATGCTGTAGGCTTAGCAGACACACAAATGTTATCAAGCAATACAAGTCAGTGACTTAAAAATGACTCATAAACACAAATTGATATATCTGCTAAGGGAGAATTTTTCAGAGAATTTTGAAAGTTTGTAAAGAAGTTGGAATAGAAATGAGATGACTGATTTATTTTGTTTTAACCAAATTTATTTATTTATTCATTTATTAAACATTTTTTGAGTTCTAGGTGCCAAATGGCATGTTTTTGCTAGGTTCAATGTAATTCATGAAAAAAAAAATGTTCAAGAAAGAAATCACTCTGATTCCTAAAACACTTTCATCACAAAATTTGCAAACCAAAGGGAATGGATAAGATATTGTGAATAAAATATTTGAAACCTGATTTTTAAAAGTAAAGAAAAAATAAAGAGCCCTGGCCGGTTGGCTCAGTGGTAGAGCGTCGGCCTAGCATGTGGAGGACCCAGGTTCGATTCCCAGCCAGGGCACACAGGAGAAGCACCCATTTGCTTCTCCACCCCTCCACCATGCTTTCCTCTCTGTCTCTCTCTTCCCCTCCCGCAGCCAAGGCTCCATTGGAGCAAAGATGGCCCGGGCGCTGGGGATGGCTCTGTGGCCTCTGCCTCAGGCGCTAGAGTGGCTCTGGTCGCAACATGGCGACGCCCAGGATGGGCAGAGCATCGCCCCCTGGTGGGCAGAGCGTCGCCCCATGGTGGGTGTGCCGGGTGGATCCCGGTCGGGCGCATGCGGGAGTCTGTCTGACTGTCTCTCCCTGTTTCCAGCTTCAGAAAAATGAAAAAAAAAAAAAAATAAAAAAAAAATTAAAGAGATAATACCTTAACTATCTTTTTGTGATCACGAAAAATATTTCAATATCTTATCCCAGGCGTCCTTTTGTAGTAAACAGAATATATGATTCATTACATTTAACTTTGAAGATGCAACTCATTTGGTAACTGTAGGTTATCTGAAAATAGTTGATCCAAATCATTGTCAGGCATAACCCTCAACTGAGCATCTGCTTCCAACCACAACTGATGTTTGAGTTAGTGGAAAGGTAGCTAAGAAGGGTCATATTCCAAGCAAAGCATGACAAAATAAATGTTGAGGACATACATGACTTTTAAGGTTGCATTTCCATATCGTTTCAATTTGGTGTTTTTGTATCTGGAGATAGCACACTGGGTGATATTACCCCTTCCCCGCCCCTCCCACACCTGTACTAAAAACATATCATCCTAGGGTTGTCTCAGCTATAACTAGAGTATCCATACAACCCATTTTCCCAGGACATCCCTGTTTATACCTGTTATTCCAGTGTAATATTAATAACTTCCAGTCACACTTTCAAAAAGACTTTGGTTAGGGACAATTATTAATTACACAGGTCCCCTAACTGTAATACTGTTGTATTGGAACAGCAAGAAACAGACGTCTTGCCACACAATTAAGAAACCATATTAAGGAGTCTTTAATAATGCCGGTGTGACCGCATAGAGACCTAAGTTGTTCAAATCAATGCGGCCTCGAACACAGTCTGGGGCTAGCTCTTAAAGGCAAAATTGCATACTGATTGAAGAATGGGGAGGGGAGGAAGCATAGCAGTAAGACAAAGCAGTGAAACAAGCTTTCTTACAATGTTTATCTATAGGGTTAATTCAGGGAGAAACATTCTGAGAACACCTGCAACCCTGCAAAGCTAGCCTAAGGCCATAGTCTGGGAGACCAGCCTCCAGGCCAGGAATAGAGAGTCTTTTTAGAAAAGTAAGTCCTGCCAAAAGTCTGATTGTTTTAGAGAAAGTAAGTTCTGCTAAGAGTTATTCATGCGAAGGGTCTTTCTTTTCTATCATTCAATACAATCTATGATACATACCCAAACCCTGCATTAGAACAAATTCTAGTCCTGACCCAGCACCTGAAATGGGGCAGTTTGCAACGTTACCAACACCAACTGGAATTTATAATCCTCTTCCTCCGTGCAATGGACACTTTTCTTTTTCTTTTTTAAAAAACTGGCTGAACAAGCTACCCCGTCTGATTCATGGATGTGACCTATAGGCGAACATTCCTGTCAAACCTTAACTTTCCTCCACATGCGCCCACTGAAGTCACCAAAATTTCCACGATGCAGCTAAGCTCTATTTGCTTCTGCACAAAGCCTGTTATAAACTTTTTAGGAATAGATATTGTATCTCATTCACCTTGGTCTCTCCCCATGGCCCTCAGCAAACATTCAATAAATGTTTGCTGAAATGCCTGGAACATCCAGTCAAAACACCTGGATGGTTGGCCTCATTCTTTACTTTCTTTCCAGCTATTTATCATCATGGAGATCCAAAGAAATCCAGAAAACAGACAAATGCCAGGCCTGTGCATGCTTGGGAGAAGTGCCCAGGTGCATGTGGAAGGAAGCACCATCCACATTTAAACTACTATTTCCCCTCCTAGTAACTTCCCAATCTATCTTCATGTTCTCTTCTAAGGCAACTAATGGGCCACTTTCTACAACTCAAATATTCTAGAGGTAGGAGCCAGGAGGACCCATCAACAGTTGTTTCCACTGGCTCTCCGGGACAAATAAAGTCAGGGCCGAGGACAGAAGTTTGATAAAGACACGTCAGTGCTCAGTGCTACATACAGCCTCCACTTGTACAGCATCTAAGGAAGTCTTGACTCCATGGAGAGATTTGCCACAGTGATTGCAGAATAATGAGAAGATAAACCAAAGAATCTAAAACAATCTTTGGCTCGTTTTTACCTTTAAAAAAATATATGGAGGTTTGTCTAGAAGTTATTAGCAGGAATTACAGTATTTGAATAAACCCTTTTAAAAAATTGTGCTGAAACACTTGGCCCTCAATTTTCATATTCCCAAATTGCAATTTGTGATTTATTAAACCACAAGTTTTGCACACTTGTGTCTTGTTTGTTTGTTTTACATGGCTCAAACAGACGAAAACTGGTGACTATGCTTTATGGAATGGCTTTTATGAATGCCTACCATATTAGACAGTCGAATTAGATGTCATGTGATTTGACGCCATGTGGTAAGGAAAAGGTTTCCTACAACATCCATCCACCTTTGACAAACAACAAAAAACCACAGAGAACTTCAAGCTGGAAAGAAGGGATATAAAGAGCTGGGTCCTCACACAACGCTTTCCTTCAGAAGGTGTGGGTCTGGGAGCTCTTTCCTTTCATCAGCCAACATGAAAGTTGTTTCAGCAAGAAGTAGGGAACAAAGGGAGACTTTCATTTACAAAAGCAAGTCGAATGGCACAGTGTCTGTTAGGAACTGTTATTCATGCTGCACCTGGCATTATTTTTAACTATTGGAGCAGCAGAGTTGCCTGTGACAACTCTGACAAGGACATGGTGGGTTTCTGTGGCCAGCCCATGAACCTGTCATGGACCTGTGACCCCCTGGCCCCTGATAGCAACATTGGTTCTGAGGGGAGGAGCCTGGAGGAGGAGGCCAATGCCTGCGTTCCTTGTGGGGGCGGGTCTGCCTCCCTTTTCTATGTCCAGAGGGTCATCACCAAGAGCTCTGGTCTGAGCCCTCTACATTGGCATCAGCTCACAACTGCAGTTGATAACCTCAGTGCTTCTCAGCTCTGGGGTAAAAGAGTCTTTAAAATAGCCTTGCAAAGAGCAAATGGAAAAATCTGACTTGAGAAAAATCTTTTCAGTCATGACACTGTTCCTTCCAGTGAAGGCAAGGTTTTGGAGTTTTTCATTGTAAGGTCCCTAACTTCTTAGGTACAGGTTTCTATTTGGAGTGATGAAAATACTCTAAAAAAAAGACTATGGTGATAGTTGCACAATGTTGTGAATATATTAAAAACTAATGTATTATACACTTTAAATAAGTGATATAGTGAGTTATATCTCAACAAAGTTATTACCAAAAAAATCACTTATTATTTTAAAAAATAAATAAAAAGCATTATCCTTTCTTTTTCTTTATTTCTTTTTTTTTTTTTTAATTCAAAGAACATATGATCTGGGTACATAGTTGAATCTCACTCTGCTAAGGAGAGTAAGTCCATTTGGGTTGACCTGGAACAGACATAGAGAGAAACACACAGGGATGGGACAGGCTTTCTCTGAACACATCACTTCATCTTTTCCTTCACCAAAATTCCTCATCAATACAAGAATCATGGCCAACATCATCTCAAATGTCCATTCTATCTGTAACAGGACTCAGTGATACTCTAAGAGAAGCTTAGATTCACCATCATGCACATTTTAGTTAGATATAAAAAAAATATTTCCGATGCATTTAAATCATTAAGGAAAAGAACATTTTGAGCTACAAAATCTGTAGGCCCAGTAAATTTGCAGATCCGATATTATATTCTGTTCTGATCAAACAGACACATGCAGGAAGCTAACCAGATATTCAGACAATGTCTTACAAAGATATCCAGTGGCAAGTTATATGCCTAATTTGCTCTTAAATCAAAGAAGATGCTGCATTTAACTCAAAATGGTGGTTTGCATAAACCCCTAACCTATTTTAAGTTATGAAAAACATAGTCTTTTAGAACATATAAAATCTTAAGGGAAAATCACTTCTGGTTAAATATATCATTACCACAAAGAGTCCAGAATTTAACCATAATACTTGACAATCCAAATATTAAAACTACAGCTTTTCCTTATAATTTTCAAACTTTTAAAATAGAATTTAATCTCCCCTACTGACAAGCCTATAATTTAGAAAATCAGAATTACAAATTTGTTCCTCTTTCTTAAAATCCTAATCTCTCTCTCTCTCTCTCTCTTCTTGCCCACCCCTCCATCTCACCATGAATGACTGCGTTTGACAGCCGCCCTGGCCAGATAAGCCAGGATCAAAACTCAATTTACCACGTGATATAGAATTGCCAGAGTGCCCATAAAACCTTGTCATGAAAGATACAGCCTCCAGTTCCAAAATAGTCTCTACCCTCTGCAGGGCAGGCTTGCAGGAGAGCTGCCCACCTCCACTTTGGGGTCACGCCTTCATTCATTCCCTCCAAATCGAGTTGAGGCATCGCCTGGGTAGGTTGACCACAGTCTAAGCATGTTAAAGCTTTTCTTTGTCACTGGGGCTGTAAGCTATGTTCTGAGTTTCATGCACCACACACGCGGTAAAAGCTGGGAAGGGGTGGGACAGAAAAGTATTACACAGATGTATAGTTAGCATTTATGTCCTGTAGGGATACCCTTGAAACTTGTTTAAAAATGTCAGTCAAGACATCTGGTCAGCTGTCCTAATCCATATTGGGGTTTTTAGGCTACTGTTATGCCCCAATATGCTTTGAACACTGCCAATATGCTTTCTACGCAGAAGCAGCAGTGTGTCCCCTTTGGTTCCTCAGTTCCTCCCCAGCAATGGTATTTATAGTGTCACGTATGGAGCAAAATGAAAAAGCACATACTGTAGCTCATGTGTCTGGCTAATGAAACGGGTCAGACAAACCTTGTGCAATCAGAGACAGGGGCCGATTGGCGTAGGCCAGGTCCATCTTGCAGACTGCAAAAGAGTCAGCTGTTGCCGGTGCCATGCGGCAGATGGACAGTTTGCATCCGATTTCCAGTCAGGCGCCAAACCCTTTAGATGCTTTGGCAGCCCAAGTGCCATCAGGCAAGCAGCCTTTGATGTCCTGCAGATGGCTGTGGCGGCCATCTTGTCTTTGCAACCGGACAGGCCCGGGTCTTACTTTCAGGCGGCATTCACTCTGGCCCAGGCCCACGTGCTCGGCCAGAGAGACGGGCCACTGGTCTGAGATGCACTTAACACCAGCCAAAACCTTCTGCCACATCTTGCCACTTCTTCATGGGTAGCAGCTAAAAAAAATGTTCATCCCTTTGTAAAAGGATCACACACACACACACACACACACACAGAGAGAGAGAGAGAGAGAGAGAGAGAGAGAAAGAGAGAGATCTGATTCCTCCTACTTCAGATTTCTAGATGCAAACATGCCTTTTTACCTCTTCCCAAGTCCCTAGTCCAACCCCTAGACAGTAGCCTTTCTTCTTCCCTGATAACTGAGAGACTTCTCTGATACTTATCCAAATTTTCCACCCACATCCACTTCTGTGTATAATAGATGACCCAGGCACCCATTGATACATGTTCCTTTAAAACAAAACAAAATCAGGAAAAAAAAAACACGTGAGTGGAGAACTAAATTATAGGCTGCCTCTTCCTTCTTCCACATTCCCCACAGTAAAAAGTGCATGCTTTCCCCTTCCCGAGGTCACAGGTTTAGCTCCCAGAAAATCTCAGATTCCCTCTTCCCTTGGCATCCCCACCCACAGTGGCAGCCATTGGGTAATTTCAGAATAATCAGGATTGCAAATTCAGAGCCTTTAAATTTGGTGTCCACTTTAAGACCCCTTGGAGCTCTGCTTCATCTAGGTCTGACTTGCCCTCAGCCCAGAAATGCAGAACAAAGCCTCGTCTTCACGGCAGTCAAACTAATCTTACGCCATGAATAGCCCAGGGTACTCTGTCGAAAAGCTGAGCCTGGAGGTCTTCCAAACAGAGCCCTTACACATTTGGTAGGAGCAGTTAGGAATTCTGACTGGCACTATTAGTCAGAAGTCGTGTCACTGCACCATACAAGCAACCGTGGGTCTCTCCCGCCCAGAAGATCAACCTAGAAATTTCCATTTTACTCCACACACCTTGACAGAGCAGGGCAGGTGGGAGAAGTTTAGAGCAAATGACTGACAAAAGTGAAAAGCAAACTCAGTGAAAATAAATTCAATAATGTGTGATTTCCAGCCACTCAAAAGTAATAGAAATATTTAGTAAAAATATATAGCTATAAATTGCCCATTAATGCAAACTGGTTAAAGCCAGTAAATGGAAAAAAATAAAAAGTTAATTAGAGCTTTTTGAAGCTTTGTTTTATATATATATATATATATATATATATCATTTGCAGGTGCTACAAAAGTGAAAAATAACCATTATAATTACTAGTATTCAAAGATTCATATTTTTCCCGTGTAATTTATTTAGGATTATCAGTTTCCTTGTAGTTATACAAAAGGCCTGTCAAGGTGTTTCCCACGTGTTTGGCTCATGTGTGTTCCAAAAACAAGCCAAAATGCTGTTATATTTCACCCAATACAGGGAAGCTACTCTGAGAAAGAGGAGGAAAAAAAAATAGGCCAAGTTTTACCTGGATCTCTATCTTGGTTAAATTACCTCACATTAGTTTTAATTTTTTTTCTTGTTCTTTCTGTCTTTATCTTTATCTTTCTCTTTGTTAAAATGCATCTGTGTTTGTTGACTGCCCCAGATTATATCTAAGTGAGGAGTGGGTGTACTAGCACCTGGTAGAGTATATGTAGCTTAACAATACATATCATTACATTATTTACAGCTCATTTTATGTTATTCAATAGTAAACTGCAAATTAACCCCTCCAGAACCAGTTGGAGAATATGATCCATTAGGCAAGAGATATCCAATGAAGGTTTTGTTCCCCTTCGGCAGAACTGGGAAGAGCACATCTATAACTGTATTCATAAACACGGAAGTGTGTTCATTACAACAGGGATGCCCACCAGAGGCAGCTAATTCCTCTCTCAGGAAATCTGTTCATAATGATATTCCTTACTATGCCACACTTGTACTTATGCTGATAACACAGGTTATAAAAGGGACTTAGGACTGAAGTCAATTAATGTACTGGCTCTTTAACCTCCTTTATTAGAGTACATTAGGCACCAACGGGAATCGATGTTATGCTGCTGGCAACAGAAAAACCCAAGCGATACCATTTCATGCCGTCTCAGCCCTGTCTTCAGTTCACAGGAACACACACCATGATCTGACCTGCTTAGGCACTGACTCGGCTACAGTCCGGTGTGAGACCAGAGTGGGGGGAGACCAGTGAGAGTGGGTGACGAGAAAGCACATTTCTCATGCCCGATGAAAGAAATCTCCATCACAGATTTCTTTTTGTGAAGACCATAGACCTACAGAGGGTCCTGGCACCTCTACCTTCACTGCCGTGACTGGCAGTGTCTTCTAGAACATCAAGTTTGGTATATGTTTTGTTTATATTTGTGGGAAATGAAACCCAGAGAGGCAACAACAATTAGTTTAAAGTCACCCAGCTTGTTAGGAGCAGAGCACAAACTAGAGAATTGGGAGTTCCTAAAAGGGGGCTCCATCCCATCTCCTGACACCTTTTTAAAATACAGAAGTCAATCATTAATAAGCTATCACTACAGATCAAACCTAGGGAAGGGAAAGGGAGGGAAAGAGAGAGAGAGAGACAGAGATACAAAGGGAGAGAGAGAGAGAGAAGAGAGATATTGCAAGAGAGAAATTATGTTTCAAAATAAGTTCTCTTTGTTAATAAGAAATTTGATTTCTCTTTTCTCCACTAATTAGCATTAATGTGAAAATAAATGTATGTGTTGGACCAAAATTGAATCCATTCTTAATAATGTGGCATTTTCTAAAAGAAGGATACATATAATTTGAGGTGAGAAAGAATCTTGTGTTACTATGCTACCCAAACACTATTGCTAACCTTTAAATAACCCAACAATGTCTTGTTCCTGAATTAATCAGTCTCAAGACTATCAGCAATTTAGCTATACTTTGTTGGTAATTAGCTGGATAAATTAAGATCTGCAATAGAAAACATGACATCTTATTGTCACTGAGGTTTTATGGTATTTTTCTAAAAAAAAAAAACAAAACAACCAGCAGCTTTCTTTTAAAACATTCATTTCTATTGCAAGGAGACAAACAACAAAACCCAAAGTTTGCCGAGTCTGGCTCCAGACAACAGCAGCTTGCCCCAGATTCACTGGGCAAAATATCAAAGATTAGCCATTCATAATGCAAACTTCAAACGTGTGGTTTAAAATAACATTCAAATAAATCCTAGGACTGCGGGCAGTAGCTTCTAGATAGTGAGAAACTATCAGTTCAATTCCTTCACGTTCTCCTTCCTTTTCTGTAATCATAGAACAAATGGGCTGGTGGAGGAATATTATTAAAAATGATGAAAACATGGGGAGACATTTCCACATTTATCCAAAGGGCTCCGTGGATCCTAAGAGCACAAAAATGGCAAATTAGAAGCCGAGCTCTTTTTCATCAAAAATGTCCACAAACAAAGATGATTTCTTGGGGCTAATTTCCATTTAGGGAATAGCGAAAGTTATTTTAAATGACCACGGCCATTTCAGAAGGGTAAGAGCATATCAACATGTCCATTGGGTCAGAACTGCTCGCTCTCAAAGACTCGAAATTCTCCGCAGTGCCTTGGTACAATGCCCTGCCTTTCACAATGAATGGAAATGAGGAAAGGTATCTTCCTCGGAAACACGCTAAAAATATAGCAATTACCCGATACAGATGTAGTGTTATAAACTCCTGTTCTAAAGCATTCTGGTTCAGCCATGATTTCCATTGCAGAAAACTGTACTAATAGAAACATCCCGATTAATCTGAATTTGAGATATTTCATACAATGTATATTACCTTTTTTGCTGTGTGCAACCTTCTGCCAGGTTTTTTTTTTTTCTCCTCTTTTTAGGAGGTGCTTTGAGGGGACCATACCATGAGAACAATACACAGCTGCTGCTGTATAGAGATATCTAATTGTCAATATTGTGGAAATTCTACAGCTTATTACGTGCATTCAGTCTAATTCTGGGCAAATTGCCAGTCACTTCAGGGACAATCAAGTGAGCCACATTACACGTGGTACAGCATCACAGCTTTAAGATACCCGGCTGTTTTGCCTCTGGCCAGAGAATGTTTGTACCAGTGCTACCGAGTGAAGGGGGGTAACTACAAATAAAATAAAATTTGTATTTTTTCAAGTGGGCTGCATTTCAAGCCCAGATGTTAGTAATGAAAGATTCAATTTAAGGATTTAAATTACAAATAAATAAAGTATGAAACAGATGTGATTTTTAAGGAAGTTCAAATTATCCAGGAAGAAAAATATCTCTGTGCATGACAAAGTAATAGGGATTGTCTTGAAGAGTCTGTTGAAAACAATCTGCTAAGCGCAATTCACCCTTAGGACAGGATTGGTTTGGAATGGGAAGGACTGGTGGAGCTTGTCATTAAACAAAAATTGTGTTTAATAAAACTTTATAACCGTGATTAATCCTATGAGGCCCTAAAGGAGTTTGCAGTTTCTGATAAACACATTTTCCTTGTTTGCAATGGTAATGATATTTTGCAGTGAATGGAATAAGAACAAAAAAACAAAAACTCTAAGGGTAGAAGAAGGAGGAATTGGAAGGTACCACCTAGGCAAAAATGGCAGGGACATGTAAGAAACAGGGCCACCCATCAAGGAGACTGCTCCAATGTGCGTGCAACACTCGTGCGCTTAGATGGGTGCAAATATTACTGAGAAACCAAGCTATGGTGCAGGCAGTAACAGAGCACATCTTTATTTATACAGACAAGCTAATGAGGCTTTTCTAAAAAACTCTAAGCTGAATATTAAGTTTGCCTATCAAAAGGATGACAGTGATTTAAGATACAATGTCTGATATTGGAGAATATCTCTCAAAAATGAAGCCAGCAGGGACCATTCAGAGTTGCGCTGTCCGGTACAGTATAGCTATTAGTCATATGGGACTATTTAAATTTAGACTTTAATTAGTTTAAATTTTTCACTTTTTCATCTTTTTAGTGACACTGTGGCTGGTGGTCATCGTGCTGGACGATGCAGATGAAGAATATTATCATCACCGCAGAAAGTTCTACCGAGTAGTGCTGTCCTGGACCCGGGCAGGGAGGTTAGAGCAGGACATCAGGAGACAGAGTGTGACACTCGGTCCTCCTCTTTCTAGCCAAGAGACCTGGTGCCATTTGGTTCTCCCTTGTCTTAACCTGAATCTCTGTTTGCAGATACACACATACATATATGTGGACAAGTCCTGCCGGGGGTAAGGACGACGGAGACGCGAAGACCCGACTCCGGGAACCAGGTTCAGTGACGCAGATCCACTTTACTCAGGAAGTAAGCTAGCTTATATACATGGGTTCGGCCTATAGGATGTTACAGCGTGTCCTTCATAGCCAATGGCTGAAAAGATCAGGGAGCTATGTGGTTGGCGCTAAGTCACTTCCTTATAGCGGGTGAGCTCCCTTCCTGGGTATGCCCAGGAGGCTTCTGGGAGCTGGAGTATTCTCACAGCATCGCATCAGCCACAGCTGCTAGGAATGCGCTCTGCGTTCCACCCACACATATACTGATACTAAAACAAGGTGGAAAAAAGGAACCATGACAATAGTCCTCAGGAGGCCCCAAGGAAAAGCCAACCCACAACTGCAGTTCTGCTGACCTGACCTCAACTGTCAACCTGTCCTATCCAACAGGTGACTGAGGACGAACAGCTCCAGAATCTTCTTCTCACCATACAGGCATTATAGGGGTGTCATAGCATCAACAACCAAATCTCAGCTAATCAAAAGATCCAAAACTCAGTAATTCTGTGACACCTTGGACGTGGAGAAACGCAAACCGCAAAGCAATAGGCCTTGAAGAGGGGAACCAGTTCAGAAAAAAAAAAAGTGTCAATCCCTTAACACATAAGCTCTCACAATTGGGTCATGTCTGCGGTGGGAATCCTATCTCCTTGGGCCTCTCCCTAGGAAGCCAGCCGACTTCCTCAGAGCACCAGCTCGCACACAAACCCTCCCTGGAAGAAGAGCACAGCTTCTTTGTGCGCGGGGCACAATCTCTCTGTCACATGAACTTTTTCTGACTCCTTAGGACTGCCAGCAGCCATTTCACTTGGATTCTGGCTGTGACAAAAGCACCACTGCCTCCCTGGCATCAGATGGAAAATGTAATTTTATGAAAATTCGAAAGTCAAAATCTTGCAAAAAGTCAAAACCCTTCAATATGTGCCAGACAATTGAAAGCCTTTCATAGGGTCTTTATATACCAAGGGCACTTTCAAAATGTGTACATGTTTCTCTAGAGAAAAATAGCTGCATTTCTGACATCTCCCCCATGGCCTTCCCACATTCTCTTTTGTTGAAGGATTTTTGTTTCATAAAGTCACATGTAGTTCTCTTTCTAATAGATTAGGGTAATGCATATTGGAGCTAGATGGGTCTTAGGGATGCTCTGATTCAAAGTATAACTTGGGGTCCACAAACAGCTAGGAGATTTATGAATGGGCTACAAAAAGCATGTGAAGCTTTCACCATATATATAACGGTGCACGGGCATTTTTCTGACAAGAGAGTTCATAGCTTTTATCGAACCACCGAGTCAGAATCAACCACTATTTCCACTGAAACAGGCTGCAAAGGGCACTGATCTTCTTGCCCAGAGGTGATTCAGTGCCAGAGTTAATTCAGGATCCTTGGATATTCTTGTAAGTCAAGAAAACCAAAAAAAAAAAAAAAAAAAAAAATCACAAGTGAAGATTTCAAGGAAAAACTCAATTAAAAGTGTGTTGTGTCCTGTGTCTCTAAAACAGACTAAAATAGTTAATACATTGCGGACAATTTGAAAAGTCAGTTATGTAGCAAAACTTAGCCTTTTGACTTTCTTCAAAGTTTAGAATTATTTTAGAAAGAAGACAATACCACTGGTTATATCCTAGAGGCATAATATTTGTTTCATTTTATAGTAAACTCATGTACTGGGTTATGCTATCTATGCCTTGGATCTGGGATCAAGGTAAGCACATTGATAAAATACATGTGTGTTAACATACTCCTTCACCAGCAATTGTTAAGAGCTTGAAGAGAAAAAATATATACTTGTTTTTTAATTGAAGCTTTTAAGACACTGAATGTATGCTTTTTTATTTCTTCCACAGAATCATAGTTAAGAGCCCAAGCTCTAAGCAGATGGACTTGGACATAATCTTGGAGCCGTACCTCACCATCACACAAGCTCTGTGACTTTCGATAAATCAATCACCTCTCCAAACCTGAGCTTTCTCATCTGTACAATGGAAATAATAGGAGCTAGCTCATAGAATTGTTGTGATGATTATCATAAAACAATAAGCTCAAAGACTGCAACGGGTAAGGCGCCCAGTAAGGGTTAGCTCATAATTACAACACATTTTAGATGCCAGAGGTCAGACATTTCAAGGTGCATAAGATCAACCCATTGTGGTGGGTTCAATGATGGTCCTCAAAATGATGCATCCACCTCCTAACCACTAGAAGCTGTGAATGTGACCTTATTTGTAAAGAGGATTTCTGCAGATAGAATGAAGTTTAAGGTCTTGAGAAAAGACCATCCTGGATTTTCCAGGTGGGCCCCAAATCCAATGACAAGTGTCCTTAAAAGAGACACACGGAGAAGAGACACATGAAGGAAGAGGAGAAGGCCATGTGAAGATGGAAGCAGAGCATGGAGTGATGCAGCCACAAGCCAAGGCGCACCTGCAGCCCCCAGAGGTTGGAAGATGCAAGGAAGGATTGCCACCTAGAGCTTCCAGATGGAGTGCTGGCCTGCCAGTGCCTTGATTTCAGACTCCCGGCCTCCAGAACTGTGAAATACATTTCTTTTACTTTTTTTTTTTTTTTTTTTTTTAACAGGGACAGAGAGAGAGAGAGTCAGAGATAGGGACAGACAGACAGGAACAGAAAGAGATGAGAAGCATCAATCATCAGTTTTTCGTTGCAACACCTTAGTTGTTCATTGATTGCTTTCTCATATGTGCCTTGACCGTGGGCCTTTAGCAGACCAAGTAACCCCTTGCTCGAGCCAGTGACCTTGGGTTCAAGCTGGCAAGCTCTTCACTCAAGCCAGATGAGCCTGGCGACCTCGGGGTCTCGAACCTGGGTCCTTCCGCATCCCAGTCCGACGCTCCTTCCACTGCTCCACCGCCCGGTCAGGCACATTTCTTTTACTTTTAAGCCACCAGGTTTGTGGTCATTGTTACAGCAGCCACAGGAAACTAGTCCATCCACTATGCCTTAAGTGCAGTCATATGTATTATTGACGTACATGAACATGTCTGCCACAAAATGGGATGATTTATAAGCAGGTCTCACAAACAACAAAATATTTGCATATACTTAACCAGTTGGCAAAAAAAGTAAGCATGGGGCTTCGATTCTCTTCAGGGTTTCCCTGACTTCCAGGTCTACCTTATGGGTGATGCGCCATGGTTGATGCAGTTTGCAGAAAGTGTGGGAGTCCCGTCAGAAGCTCACCCTCTTCTCCACCTCCTCAACCCTCTTATCGTGTCCTCCCTTGAAGAGAACGGGCCCACACAAAGCCTCTCACTTGGTTTAACGACAAAGAGGAGAACAAGTGCAGCTGCTCAAACCCACAAATAAACCTACGAACCAAATCGAAGCAGCCAGCAGAGGAAAAGGCGGGCCAGCAAAAGGCACACACTGCCTAAGTCCTGTGAAGGAAATTATTTTCTGCCTCTTTTGAGGGTTCAGTATAATCCAAGGAGAGTGGTGCTCAGAAGGGAAAAAATATTCAAGTCATTCAAACAGGTTCGATAATAATTTCTTTAAGAATGTTTTCATGCCCATAAAATGGCCTTCGCCCAATCAGGACTAAGGAATGCCAGATAACGTCTTTTCAGTGAAAATGGTCAAACCTGTTTCATCACTTATCTTAATGCCCCAGGTGGTCCAATGTATAACTAATCTGATCATGTCAGTGTTTGGCCCAGGTCCCCTGAGATCCCTTTGATGGGGGTCTGTGTCCCTATCCCCCAGCTTTAGAATTCTCCACTCCCAGGTTGACAGTTACAATTGTCACTGTCTGCAGGACCACTCTCTTCCCATCCTGCATCTGCTTCACCCCACATGCTGAAGCTGGAAGCCCGCAGGAGTTTACAGCAGCCCTCCCCCACTGTCCACCTCCCACCTACCTAGCCGTCAATCGTCAGTCACCTGACCCATATCACAGACTATCAGTCAGCTTGGGTCTATATTAGTAATGCTAAGTGTGGATGACCACAAAGTCCTGTTCTTGAATCTGCACATCTAATCACCCAAAGAGGCTCTTGGGTATTTTAATATAGAGATGACAGACAAACAATTAGACAGACAGATAAATATCATCTTTGATATCAAATATTTGTCCTCAGGGAGTAGTTTCATTCTTGGAGGGAGATGAAAGACCAGTGACCAAACAATGGATTAAGCCAAGTTACCTTGTTTGGGGCACAAAGGAGCATAAGCACACACACAAAAAAAAAATAGATGAATTTTCTTACATGGCTTATAAACTAGCTCTGAGAAATATTCCGAAAGAAGCAGGTACATCATTAAGGACCATGACAGCACTCCCCAATATTCAAATATTTTTGTTCATTAAAATAGCCCATCTCCTTACTTCCTAACCACACATTGCATATTAGTCATGATGGTAAGGTGCAGGCCAAACACATATGTCATTCTGGGGGAGAGGACTTAATAAAGTCTCTTTAAAGGTCTTCTTCTGCCTGACCAAGCGGTGGCCTCGGACACCGAGGATCCAAGTTTGAAACCCCGAGGCAGCCGGCTTGAGCATGGGCTCACCAGCTTGAGCGTGGGATCATAGATCTGACCCTGTGGTCACTGGCTTGAGCCCAAAGTTGCTGGCTTGAAAAGGGGGTCACTGGCTCAGCAGGACTACCCCCCCCAGTCAAGGCACATATGAGAAAGCAATCAAAGAACTAAAGTGCTGCAACTATGAGTTAATGCTTCTCATCTCTCTCCCTTCCTGTCTGTCCCTGTCTGTCCCTCTCTCTCACTTAAAAAAAAGAAAAAATCTTCTTTTGTCAAAAAACAAAAAGTTCTTGAAAGTTATTCATCTTTACTATTTCTTGTTCAATAAAAATTATGTGTCTTCAAATCAGGAAGAAATTGCCAATAGTTTCAAAATAGTAGGTGAGAGAAATAAGACTGAGATAAGAGGGAATAAAATCCTCTGAGAGAACAGCAGATGGAAAGAATAAAGTACATATTGGAAAGAAAGGTGGAGAAGAGAAGCACTGGATCAATCAGGAGGCCTGGATTCAAAGCCTGAGGTCCTGTCCTAATTCATTCATGTCCGTCCGCCTACCTGAACCTAGCCCAACCCCTCGCCCCGCAGAGTGGGCATAATTCTCACTCTAGGCTTTGAGGATCAGTTGAGATACAATATGCAAAAAGTAGTTCATAAGCTGTAAGCACCAGGAAATGTCAGAATTTTTTTCATGATTAGGAAAAACAAAAATTAGCAATGTGTGTGGATTTGTGGCCGCCCCTGCCTCCATGCCCCCACCGCCACCTGCCTGACAGAACTCCTCCTTCCCTTGTTCACCATCTCCTGCGCTCCCCAGCACACCTGCAGCACCCAATATGACGTCCATTTCCCCCCCAACTGGCTCTTTGGGCTTTTCTGAGGCAGAATTGAGAGAATGGGAGAAACACACGAGAAACAAGAACAAAACGAAATTGGCTAAAGACTTCTATATCAAAGTGCTGAGGTCCTGACCTGTGGTGGCGCAGTGAATAAAGCATGGACCCAGAATGCTGACATCGCCAGTTCAAAACCCTGGGCTTCCCTGGTCAAGACACATCTGGAAGTTGATGCTTCCTGCTCCTCCCCCCTTCTCTCTTTGTCTCTCCTCCTCTTCTCTCTCTCTCTCTCCTCTCTAAAATGAATAAATAAAATCTTTTTTTAAAAGTGCTGAGGGATAGGAAAGTGAGGGGTGGAGGGAGAAGTATTGGTGCCTGTTGGAAATAGAGGAATTTTTAAGTGATTTGAGGAGACAGGCGCTGTAATTATTCCAAAGAGTGAGAGAGCTGATTGAAGAAAAAAAGAGTTGCTGTAGTCTTATGTTTAGATCCTATTACAGATTTCCAAAATTCAAATAGAGAAGAGAATTCCTTTTTAATTACTTTTGGCTTTGAAAATGTGATTCCTGAACAAGACGTGGCTTCCACACTGAGCCATATGGGACGCTGGTTTTATAAGGATTATACACTTCTAGCTGGTTGGACTGAGGAGTTTGAACTTTTCAAGGCATAAACCTGAAGTTATTTTAATTTTCTAGTAACTACTACCAACTGTGTTCTGCCGAACCACCTAATTTTTCTATGGATTAGTTGGCATTCTTTATGATACCCAAGCCTGATTCCATAGGTCTTTTCAGTCACTTTCAATTATAAAACAATCCGATTTGGGTTAATAAGAGGTAGTCCTTATTATTTAAGAACTTGTATTCAACTCAGAGTTCCCCCTCTTTCTTGGGCAGTAGAATTGTTGCTCTGGTGGTCTGTAGGGAATATTATCTACTCTCTCCCATACTTCCTTCTTCCTTGTGCTCATTCTTTTGTTCCCACAGGAAGAAAGAAGAGAAAAAGGGTTATTTGCCAATGTGACTGCTCTGGCAAATTGGCTGTGTTCTTCTTTGTTGACCAAGAGCAAATGTTCCCTTACCTGAAAAGCCCCTACTGGGGCTGTTCCTGGATTAGATACCTGCCTTCCACCAGCCCCACTAGGGAAGAATCCCTCTCTACTATTCCCCCTGCTTTCACAGTTCCCTGAAAAAGAAAGGCAACCGACCCCCAGCAGCTGCTTTTTAATGCATGGATTTCTTTGCCTCACACTGTAGTGGTCTCCAACGATCCAGCCAGCCGTCCCTACTCTCACCCATCCTCCAAATTTCTAATTCTAGAATTTACAGGCACGACAGTCCATCTTCACCATCACTGATGAAGTGGGAACTCAAGGAGGCAAGTCACCCCCCCTCTTCTTGCCAGAACCCTCACACTGTCCCTCCCCTGAGCTTTCCCCCCACTCACATCACACTGGGCAGATCAGCAAGCCCACTGGCTCAGCAGACACGCAACTCAGGAACAAGATACTAGTTTCCCTCTCTCTCTTTCAGCCTCTAAAAAAAAAAAAAAAAGAAAGACCAGGCAAGTGCTGCCCCCTGTGGAGGAAAGATGAAGTAGTCTCTTCAGCAAATTGTAGTAGTTTGGGTTCCAGACTGGCTTTATCCTTTACTAGCTGGGTATGCAGGCTATTTATCTTTTACTCTGAGCAATGACTCCATTCTTCCATTCTCTCCTATGGTGTACCATAACATTGGGGCTAGGAGTCTATAAACTACATTTCCGGACTCCCTTGCCAGGTGGTCTATCTTTTTAAAGATTGTTAGAAAAGAAGAAGGAAGACTTAACTGCTTCCAGCTCCAGTCTACATCACCCAGCAGGAGTGACAGCTAAGGCTCCAACCTCCTAATTCTTCTGGAACTCAGTCCTATCACACTCTCTGTATCAGCAGTATTAGTAACAGCCAGGCTAGAGGGCCTCATCCTAGCTTCATGATTTGAGTACCAGCTGGCCTTGCTCTTTTGGCTGAGTATCAACCAAGCCTTCCCACCTGCATAGTTGGCTGTGCCCCCACGAGAGCTCAGAAAACCAACCAGCTATGCTTCCCACAGAAGTCTGAGCACCCAGCCCTCAAAACTCCCTTCTAAGACTTGACCAATTGCCCTGCAGAGGTTTCTCCCACAAGCTTTCAGCTTCTGGTAATACTTCCTCTTCCCTCTCCAGTAATGTCTGACTCTGCCCACAGAGATTCTTAATTAATTGGTCTTGGGTATGGCCAGGCAGGATTTTTAATTACACTATTATGAATCCAAAATGGAAAACCATTGCAATAAGGCATTTCACAAATAATGGAAAAATCTTGCACAGAGAAATCCAGATCTTATCATATCGGTTCTCTAAGACCTTCAGCACATTTGCAAAAAATGTTGTTCACAGGTAAAGTGGCTGTGTAATTAATTATTTTTTTCTATTTTAATTTAGATCATTTTTTATTTTTCAATTACAGTTGACATATAATATTATATTAGTTTCAGGTGTACACCCCAGTGATTAGACATTATATAACTTACTAAGTGATCATCCAGATAAATCTAGTACCCATCTGACACCACACATAGTTATTAGAATATTATTGACTGTATCCCCTCTGCTGTACTTTACATCCCCATGACTATTCTGTAACTACCAATCTGTACCTCTCAGTCCCTTCACCTTCTTCATCCATCCTCCCAACCCCCTTCCCATCTAGCAACTGTCAGAATGCTTTCTATATCTATGGTCTGTTTCTGTTCTGCTTGTTCATTTATTTTGGGGGTATTTTATTCAGTTGGTGGATAGATTTGTATTTATTGACATTTTAGTAGTCATACTTTGGGGATGTTTCTTCTTCTCAAAGAAGACTCTTTAATATTTCATGTAGTGCTGGTTTGGTGGTAATGAACTCCTTTAGCTTTTTCTTGTCTGGGAAGCTCTTTATCTGTTCTTTAATTCTAAATGATAGTTTTCCTTTGTAAAGTAGTCTTGTTTGTAGGTTCTTGCTTTTCATCACTTTGAATATTTCTTGCCATTCCCTTCTGGTCTGCAAAATTTCTGTGGAGGAATCAGCTGACCATCTTTTATGGTGTGGAGCTCTTTGGGTTCATCTTGTTTGGGATTCTCTGCACTTCCTGGTTGTGTATGTCTATTTCCTCCCCAAGTTAGGGAAAATTTCTGTCATTGTTTTTAAAAATAGGGTTTTCAATTTCTCGCTCTCTCTCTTCTCCTTCCAGCACCCTCATGATGTGAATGTTGGTACACCTGAACTTGTCCCAGAGGCTCCTTACAGTATCCTAACTTTTTTTATTATTTCCTTTTTTTCTGTTCTGATTGCGTGTTTCGTGCTTCCTTATACTCCAAATTGGTGATTTGATTCTCGGCTTCATCTACTCTACTGTTGATTCCTTATAAATTATTCTTCCATTCTATCATTCTTCATTTCTGACTGGTTCCTTTTATGGTTTCCATGTCTTTTTATGCTTTTGAAGTTCTCACTAAGTTCCTTGCTCCTTGAGCATCCTTATAACCAGTGTTTGGAATTCTGCATCTAGTAGATTGCTTGTCTCCATTTTGTATAGTTCTTTTTCTGGAGTTTTATTCTGTTCTTTCATTTGGGACAAGTTTTGTTTTGTTTTTTGTCTCATTGTGGAAGCCACCTCCCTATGCTTGTTTCTAAGTATGAGGTAGAGCTGTAACATCTCCCCAGCTTGGTAGAATGGCCTCACGTAGTAGTTCTTTTGTAGGCTCCAGTGGCACGGCCTCTCCAGTCACCCCAGCTCAGCACTCCAGGTGCACCCCCTCCTCCATGTGGGCACCCTCCTTTTGTAGTTGAGCCCGTTTGCTGTTGGCACGTCAATGAGAGGGATTTACACCTAGGCTGATAGGCTACAAGGACTGGCTGCAACCACCCACCACTGTGGAGGATCAGCTGTGCAGGGGCCCATCCCACAGAACAGGACTTACTTCAGCAGGGCTGAAGTCTGCCCCTTGCGTGTGTCATTTGTGAAGGTGGTTAGGTGGTACTTTGACATGGTTTGAAGTTATCTACCAGGTATGCTCACTCTGGGGCCTCCCAGGAGATGTAGGCGAGGGTTAGCTGCTGCTTGTGTTCTGCCCATGTTCTGCCCTGGGGCCACTCAGCATGAGCTACAAAGAGATCTTCAGATGGTTGCTACTTGTGCTGGGCTTGGAGGTGCCCAGGTGAGGCGAACCACGTCACCTGAACCAAGGCCAGCCGCTGCTAGTGCCAGGCCTAGGGCCACTTAGCAAGAGGTATGGGACACACCATGACCAGATGCTGCTTGTTTGAGAGATTTTAGGAAAGTCTGAAGCATGAGTCAAGACAGGACATTTGTATAAAAAAAACAGCATAAAACAGCTTGAGTGGGACCACAAATTGAGTGAAGTAAGTAAGGTCTCAGGGAATCACCAGGGTGGGGTGAACAGTGTGAACCAGGTTGATGGAGACTCATATAGTGTCTGCCTGCCAGCTCTGTGGAGATGGGGGGGGGAGGGTCCTCAGGAAAAGAACAATGGCCTCTGCCAGCACTTTTGTCTGGAAGAAAGCTGCCCCTCCCCCCAGTGCTCACTCTAATGCCAGACAATTCACTTCCTCTTGATGTGTCCCTGGTGCCTTTTGAGCTGCTTCCCCAGAGCTGGAGCTCAGAGGTAAGTCCATGGTAAGTCCATGCTCCAGCCCTTTAAAAGGAACTACCTGGGGCTGCAGCCATCTCCATCTCAGTCAGCCACAATCCCCACTGGTTTTTACAGCCAGTAGTTATCTGGATTTCTCTTCCTGGCACTGGAACCCTGGGCTAGGGGGCCTGCTGTGGGGCTGGAAAACTTCGCTCCTTAGTGGTGACCTCCACAGTCAAGATTTCCCTCCCATTCTTTATCTGCCACATGTGGGTATGGGACCGTCCCATTCCTCGTCTCTGCCTCTCCTACCAGTCTCGACGTGGCTTCTTCTTTAAATCCCTAGTTGCAGGACTTCCATTCAGCTCGATTTCAGGTGGTTCTGAATGATGGTTGTTCTATAGCAGGGGTCCCCGAACTACGGCCCGCGGGCCGCATGCGGCCCCCTGAGGCCATTTATCCGGCCCCCGCCGCACTTCCCGAAGGGGCACCTCTTTCATTGGTGGTCAGTGAGAGGAGCATAGTTCCCATTGAAATACTGGTCAGTTTGTTGATTTAAATTTACTTGTTCTTTATTTTAAATATTGTATTTATTTCAGTTTTGTCTTTTTACTTTAAAATAAGATATGTGCAGTGTGCATAGGGATTTGTTCATAGTTTTTCTTATAGTCCGGCCCTCCAACAGTCTGAGGCACAGTGAACTGGCCCCCTGTGAAAAAAGTTTGGGGACCCCTGTTCTATAGTTTAGTTGTAATTTTGATGTGGTTGTGGGAAAATGCGAGTACTACATTTATCTATGGCACCATCTTGACTAGAAGTCTGTGTAATTAATTCTTGAAGTCAGAAGGTAGTTATGAAAATTCCACAGGTCCAACACTAACATGGATACTGCTCAAGATACAGAGATGTAAGAGACATGGTCCCTGATATCAGATAGCTTTAATTTAGTTTTAAAAAGGTAAGATTAATACTCATGAAAAAAGTTAAAGAACTGCATAGAGACGTAAGAATGTAATTTGCATAAAACACAAAATTCAACAAGAATGGTTCAGTTTAGTGTTAAAAGTCCTCTCTCCTTCATGCCTTACTGAAATAGGTGAATACACTTACCTCCACCTACAGGTCTCAAATTAGACTGAAGATGCTCTGCATTAGAATCACCCAGTTCATTATTTTTATTTTGAGATTTTCAAGCATCACTTCCCTGTCTCTTAGTCAGAGGGGTCTAGCAATCTGCATTTCAACTATCCAATTGATTTTTTAATTCTCTAAGTGAGTCTGATAGAGGTGGTTTCCAACCATACATAGGGAAAAAAAACTGGGTTAGAGATTTCTCCATCCCATTTTTCTTTAGCAACCTGTGCCCTGAGTCTGAGATCTAGGCATCTGGCCTCCCATTAACCCCTCTTCTTGCCTTAGCTCCTGAGCTCCTTGTCACAAATTATCTTCAGTACCAAACTGTTCCTTCAAGACTTGACCAAAAACTTTGCACTGATCCTGGCTCTAATCTCTATCCTTACCTAATTATTGCTGATCTTGGGTTCCACCAAGTCCATCAGCTCCTAAGGCCTTCTCCAAAGTCTGTCACCTGCCTACATTCAGCCTTGCCTCCGTGCTCTTAGTCTTGCCTCTCAAGTTCATAGCGAGGCTCCTTAATGACATATGGGCTAACATTATCTGAGCTGCCCTTTCTGGAAAGCAGGGCTTGCTCTGCACCTTGCAGTTTGGAATAGACAGAAGCTGACTGGCCATCACCGCAACCCAAACCCATATGCCTTAAACTCCTCAACTGAGATCTTTGAGCTAACCAGCTAAAAAGGCAGGAAAGCATATTCAATTATAGAAATTACCGAATGACCTAATGGGCTTTGTGCTTTGTGCAGTTCTGGATAATGCTACATGTGTGTGACAGTTGAATGTTTCACAAAACCTCTCACATGTCTTACCTCTGTTGATCCCTTCAACTACTTTGTAAGGGAGGCCAGGCTCTTATTTTCATCCCCACTATGCGATGGAGGGAACTGAGGCCCTAAGTCTAGCTATGGAAGACTTACAACCATGCTGAAGGCTCTTTGGTCATAAGCTAGCATTCATTAGGGTCCATGTAGCCCCCAGTTGGAATGGGAACACAATGGACATGTCAGGCACTTTACATACAATACCATTTTCCTCTTCTCCAGCTCCTTCTCTCCAGCCACACTGGTTTCCCTGCTGTTCTTCTAACACACCGGGCACCTCCTGCCCCAGGACTGCTACGCATACTGGTCTCTGCTGGGGATGAGCTCTTTCCAGCTGCCCATATGGCTGGCTCCCCTTTCTTCCTTCTGACCTTTAGTCAAATACTTTCTCTGTGAAGCCTTCCCTAACCAGCCTTCCTAAAATCTCAGCTCCCCACCACCAATTACTGACCTTCCCTGCTGTTTTATTCTCCAAAGCACATATCATCATTTGACACAGAATTTATGTTCTTTATTGTCTATGGCCTCCACAACAGCATATAACCTTTCTGAGCACAGATTCTTACTGGCTTTGTTTGCTACACAGAGTAGGCAGTCAATACACATTTTTCAAATGAGTAAATGTTATCACCTAAGTCCTCAACATCCCTGCAAGATCAATGCTAGTAGTTCCAGTTTAGAGATGAGGAAACTGGAAATGCTAAAATAAAGAGAATTTAAGTGGCATTCCCTAAGTCTAGAGTTGTCAAATTTAGCTAAAAAAAAAAAAAAAAAAAATCTAAAATTCAAACTTAACTAGGCACCCTGTATTTTATCTGGCAGCCCTTCTTAAATCACATTATAAGCAAGACACAGAGATGATCATCTGACTTAGGTTTCTTTGACCCCAAAGCCCTGCCACTCCAATTATGGGGGTGGGGGGGATGTCAGAACAAGCCCGGCCTATCTACCTTCACAAGGACCATGGGTGAAGAAACTATCTTCACAGGCTCACCAAAAGTTTTGGTCTCAGTCTCTGCTACAGCAGTACCTACTCATCAAAGGGGAAAAAAAAAAGCCCACTTCATGCTCCTGGCTGTCAGTCTTATAACTTTCATAAGCATTAAATTAATTTAAAACTCTAGAGCCTCTCAATGGAATTACAGTCCTCTAATTCAGTTGCCTGTTACTTATTCTGTATTAATAATCCCATTCGATGACCGGCCATTGGATATAGAGGAGTTGATCTTATAAAATGTTGAAGTAAACCTGTTTCATTCCCAGGAGGGTCCAGTGTGACAGAACGTATTACAGGAGATTGACAAGGAAATATTTGGGTAGCCAGGACATTCTCTGGAGCAGCGTATGATATTTAAATGATTTATGGGAAAGTGAGATGATAATTTCAAGAAAAGAATGGCTGGCATAAAGAAACTTCCTGTGGAAAAGCTAGCCCTCAACCAATCATGTAGGGAAACTAACCAAATCTAATGATGTTTAGCTTCATCATCCCTCATTTAGATTTTCATTAGCAAATATTTTTCCTCACCATTACCAGATATCATCATCTTCTAAGTATGAAGCTTATTATAAGCCTGCAGCATTTGAAATCTTAACAAGAGCAAAGTTTAGATCTCACGGTCTTTTGAGAAACTTTAGGGTCCCAGAGCATTTCTGGGCCTTCCCTGTACAGAGTTGCTCTAACCAGTATGCTTAATAAGTCACAAAACTCTGCATCGACCCAGCTGAGTGAGGACTTAGGCAGAGAGGACCTTGGGAAGGCATTCTGCACATCAAGCAGAGGGTGGGGTGGCCCGGAAGGTACCTCCTGTAGAATTAATCACATCTTATTCTTTTTAATGAGCCCAAGAATTTGTTCCACAGATGCTAGTTTACTGCAAACACATTTAAGTTATTCCTCAAGGTAAATTACAAGTTCAGAACCTCTCGTGAACTATATTGTATTAATTCTCAGAACATTCCTGTGGCGTATAAAAGGTGCAGTTCTCATTGTCTTCCTATCACACCTTTCCTCAACTTTTTCTAAAATTATGTGCTCATGTGTTCACGTGCATGTATGCGTATGCACACACACTCCCCTCAGAGTCGTACACAAAACCTAGCCTGACCAACCTAAGCCCTCATCCCACCCCTTACCCCCTACCCCCTACCACAGGATTGTTCGGGGATGGGCATGTGACCAGAGATGAACCAATCAGAGTCTTTCCTTGAGATTACCTAACTGGCACTAGCAACAGTGACCTCTTGCCACTTAAGCAGCAAAGCTACAGAATATAAACCCAAGGTTACAGCAATCATAATTTCTTGCCATGTGAAGACAGCTGTTTGCCACAGGAAAGAAACAGAGCAAAGTCACGTTATGCAGAGAAAGACATTGAGTTGTAGCAGAACTGAGCTCTCTGGTCCAGTTCCAGGCACCAAACCTTCCCATTTCCTCCCCAACCTCTTGCTTCAGGCTCTATGAGCTTACCCAGAATCCTTCTAAGAAATCTTTTTTTTTTTAACTTAATCTATTTAGAGCTGAATTCTTTTCACATGCAACCAGAAAATTCTAGACTTATATATACAAAAAAAAGTATTTCCCCACTTTATAAATAAGAAAAATTAAAGAACTGCAGGATACGTGGTTTGACCCAAAACTATAACCATAACATTAGACTTTAAAATTGCTACTATCCATTTGAGAACAAATACTTACAACACACCTTCCCTATAACAGCGACCTTCAGAGTCTTTTATAATTCACTATAAAAAACACTTTTTACACTGCGGCCCAATATATACATACATGCATGTATTAAACTAAAATTTCACATAATATTTACCCTCATTTGGTGTGATGCACGCTTCTTCTATTCTCTATTCTATTTCACTCTTTCAAATGCTGTTTGTGACACACAAAATTGATTTCACCTTCCACTAAGCTGATTTCACAACACACTAGTGGATAACTGTTTAAAAAAATTATACCATACCCTTTTCACAGTATATTACTAATTAAATAATCCTTCTCTCCATTATAAATTTCCCTTAGGTGAAACTCTAGAATATGTAGATTTACTGTATATTCATTTTGGCTTGGGCATATGTAAATTTCAAATCATTCCTACTAAAATGATTAGAAAAAGAGAATATTTCAGGGGTGGGAGGAGAAAGAGGGAAGAACCTAAGAGCAGGATTTTGCCATTAAAGCCACCAGAGAGATAACGGGGGTGAGTTTACATGATGCCAACCTGGCCTTAACTCACCTCCTGTCTACCATCTCATCACAAGTATATTTCAGCCTCACCATCAGTGACCAGAATGTTGAGGCCAAAAGACCACTCTCCAAACCAAACTCTGACTTCAAAATATACCCCAAATCCACTAACACTCTCACCGTGGGCTTTCAGGTTGAACCACCACTGGCTTTCACCTGGACTTCTACAACAGCCCCTACATACTCACCCCAAATCTACTAGTTGCCCCACAATCCAGTCTCCACAGAGCCGCCAGAGAAATCTTTTTAAAATTTGAATCAGAACATGCCTTAAATTTCTCCAGTCTTCCCCTTCACTGAAATTCAGAACAAAATCCAACCATCTTACTATAGCTCCCTCTTACGTCTCCAAACTCACCTTCCTCAGTTCTTCACTGCCTGCTCTGACCATCTTTCTATTCCTTGAATACGCCAAAGTCGCCCTGACCTCATGACTTTTATACTTCACTTTTCTCTCAGCTAAATTCCTTTCCCTCCCCAGATCTTCTCTCTTACCTTCGGCCTCTGCTAAAATTTCATCTCTTCAAAGAAGCCCTCCTGAGCACCTTACCTGAAGTAGCCCGTGCCACCTAGCATTCTCCACCCTATCTCCTGTTTTATTTTCCTTCACTGCAATTATTTCTACCTTAAATTATACTATGTGTGTGTTTAAGGTCTATCTCCCTCGCAAAAATGTAACTTCCATTAAGGCAGGTGTCAACTGCTGACTCTCTAAAGAAGCCATCAAAATGAGCTATTGATCAAGCAAAGCCAAGTCCAATGCTTAACGCGGCAAAGGAATCCAATGCTTGACAAAATCTTAGTAGCACCGCAGAAGGGAGAGGTGAAGGGCAGGATATTTTAAAGTCTGGGGGTTGAATTTAAGGTAAATACTGCAATGCAGGTATTGAAACTGAGTGGTTTGTGATAGAATAGTTGAGGATTGGTAGACTCCGTGGTCAGGGGTTTTGAAGAGAACCTTGAACAATAAATAGTTACTTGATAACTTAGTCAAGTATGATTCTAAGAAAGGGCTTTTTTACAACCTGATAAGACCTAGTTTACTAGTCTATTATTACCTAAAAATATGAATTTTCACAATTTCCTGAAATAATAAATTTATTCACAAATTCATCTTTCTGGGCAAAACTGTTCTACAATAGTAAAATCTTGTTAATACATTTTTAATTCTTAATCCTTTAAGCTGCGTGGCTGCATATGGATTCATCCATAGGAATCTTGTTTATCAGAGTTAATAACAGAATGTGCCAGTGCCAGGCACATAGTAAGCACTCAATAAATGTTTACTGCTGTTGTTCCATAATTGTGGAAAGTTCCTGTCAGATGCACAATAAATGTTTGTTAAGTTAGTTAGTTATTATGGTTGGAAAACCAGAAGACAGAACTAAATCAAACATGAGAGAGAGAAGATTTCAATGATAGTGTCCTGAAATTTCCTTGTGCATTCTGGCATGCAGTTATTATGGGAAGGGATTTGGGGAAGAATGTCAGAACAATTCTTCTTTGCCATAGTGAAGTGAATGGATTAAATAAAGATGCCCCAATACTGCCTCCACACCAACCATCCTTGTGCCATGTACTATGGTGGGACCTTAGGGTGGAATCAAAAGTTAAAATTTTAGGCCTTGGCCAGTTAGCTCAGTGGTAGAAGGTTGGCCCAGTGTGTGGGTGTCCCGGTTCAATTCCTGGTCAGGGCACAAAGCAGAAGCGCCCATCTGCTTCTCCACTCCTCCCCCTCTCACCTCTCACTTCTCTCTCTCTCTCTCTCTCTCTCTCTCTCTCTCTCTTCCTCTCCTGCAGCCATGGCTCAATTGGAGTGAATTGGCCCCGGGCACTGAAGATGGCTCCACAGCCTCCAACTCAGGCACTAAAAAGAGCTCGATTGCTGAGTAACAGAGTAATGCCCCAGATGGGCAGAGCATCGCCTCCTAGTGGGCTTGCCTGGTGGACCCTGGTCAGGGTGCATGCAAGAGTCTGTCTCTGCCTCCCCTCCTCTCACTGAATTAAAAGAAAAAAATTTAAAAATATAAAAGGGCAAAATTTGTTGAACTCTCAGATGGAAGATCAGACCCAAAATGACTGGGCCCTTCGATACACCTACAACAAAGCAAACAACTTTCTATATGTGCCATTGAAACTGCTGGGAAAGAAATTCAGAATTTTTTCTATTAAGCAAGAATTGTAAGTGGAAATTGATTATGCACTAGTAATAATGTAAGATGTGAAAATGCTATACAACAATGTCAAAGTCTAATTTTTTCTAGTTGAAAACAAGACTCTCATACAAATGTAAAATAAATACCTGTCAAAGATTTATTAACTCATTAATGAAGGAGGCAGTGAGAAGGTAAATCTAGTTCAGAGAACATTTTGAGGGATGAGGTATTTACAGGCATTTAATAAGAAATGTTAGAATTAGATTGGTAGGTTAGATACAAAACAGATTGATGTTACCTGGGACAATAAAAACCATAACCTTTGAGGTTATCTCTGCTACCAGACAGAAGTTATTTGCATCTCAGCCATACATGTAAGTTCACAGAGTTAACATGTAACTTTACAGAGTTTGAGCCCTTCAGTAATAGTAAAAAGCAAAGTCAAGCAAAGGATAATTAATTATCCTTAGGTGGCCTTGTTAGATAATGCTCCTATATCTCACTGAAAAGACATGCCTTATTTCCAAGCTTTGGAGAATTTTTTATAATACTATTCTCTTTACTTCGTGTGTTATCTTTCATTTAATGACTAATTTCCATGGAGTCCATGAATCTCCATAGCTTTCATAGGTTCTCTCCGTCCTTATCGCCAACTCTAGAGTACCCATAAGGCCACATGTTTTTTTAACCAGAAATTCTACCATAAGAATTTGGTGGTGGGGGGAGGCAGGGGAGAACGTCAAGCTCATGACTGAAAAACAACATTTATTTTGAGTTTGTCTCCTTTGGAATGCAAGCTCCAGGTTGAGACCTAATCAGTTTAGAGACTTCAACATTTCCCTCAGCTACCCATTTCTGCTGTCTCCTGATGCCTGGTGCATTCTGGGAACACACTCAGTAACGATGCCGAGATGAATGAATGAATGAATGTAATTAGAGCAAAAAAAAAATTAGTATCCTTAATCAGGGAAAACAAAAAGTTATGAAGTTACATAACAGTTTAACACACAGGCCCAGGCCATGACACAGTTTTCTACAACAAAGATAACAGCTTGGTTGGCTGAGCCTCAGAGCTGCAGGACACCTGTTCTTTTAGGACAAGCAGAATTCAGCTCAGAAGAAAAAGACGTTAGGGTCAGACAAAAGTTGTTCTAAACAGCATTTAGCCCAGAAGATAATCTTTTCTTCTATCTGAAACAAACTGAGGTCTGTAAAATCCCATCCGAATTGGTCTTTAAGGAGAGCTACACTGGAGAACTGACCCTCCTGGTTTCCGGTTTCCCTTCCGGCTATGAAAGAATTTGTCAAATAACGTTAAAGAAAAATTATGATAGAATCTACGTGCTTGTTACATCTCCTAGGTTTTAGTTAAGAATTTTTTTTTTTTTTAGATAGAAACATCAACTTACTGTTCCATTTATTTATGTATTTACTGGTTGCTTCTTGTATGTGCCCTGACAGGGGATCAGGCCTGCTACCTCGGCGTATCAGGATGAAGCTCTAACCAGCTGAGCTACCCAGCCAGGGCCTATTTAAGAATTTAAAGGGGTTTAAAACAAGATACTAAAAACAGTATGTTTTTTTAGTTTTGTTTTTTTTTTAAGTGTCATTAAGTAAGAGAGGGAGGTACCTGTACTAGGAACCTAGCCCTGAGCATAGCCAAAGCAAGAAAGAAAACTTTAGAGCTTGCACAAATCTTATTTTTTAGTAAGAAAAAATACCAAAAGAGAGCAATTTTTCACAGCACTGAATTACACAAATAGGTTACTTTATAAACCCTTGCATAGGGACACTAGATATTATGGTCAAAGTCTTCAACACAAGTTTTCTCAAAGTGGAATTTATGTTCCTTATATTTATGTTTCTAATATTACTGCTTACTAAAGGGTAAGTCCACATTATATAATATATGGGCAATATATCCAGATATGCAGTATTGGTTGCTCTAACCAGCTGTAGGGGCATAACTTAAAAGAATTTGCAGAAATGAAATTAGAAAATCTTTTGGTTTAGCCACTTCGTATTCCAATTATTTGATCTGCATAGCTTTGACCAAGCTATGTAGCGGCCAACTCAAGACTGAAACATAACTGTTAAAAGAAGATATCATTAATTTTTGTCTTCTCCATGTCCAGTGTGAGGCCTGGCACATAATGGTCACTCAATACCTGACTATCAACACTAGTTAGTGTTGAACAGTGCTCTGTAATGAAGAGCAGTCAGAGGACCACCAAGTGTCAAAGATAGCCTTGAAAAAAGATCTCGCATTCAGATCTGGGCAGCAGAAGAGTTGCCTCTTCTCTGCCTGTGTTAGTGTATCTAATACATCTCCCCTGGTTCTGGACTTGCAACAGTTATGCAATGATACCCATATCCATACTTTGAATAATATATATATATATATATATATATATATATATATGTAAGTTACCCATTCAAAACCTGTATGTAGCTTATTCCTTAATAAGGATTTTGTTCTTATCAAGAAATTCTTTGATGTTTTCCAGTAAAGGAGTGAAAGGACTTTTTTTTGAACTGTACCAGGGAGTGCAATGGATGCTTCTGCACCATTACCAGCGGAATGTGCAATGGGGCTTACAGCACTGGGGTGATTGTGCAGACAACCATGATCACACCAGGATCAAGGTGGTTCCAGTGCTCCATTTCAAAAAAGGGTTTGCCAGATGATCAAAACTGCTGTCCCAGGAGCCTCTTCTGCTTTCCCTCGTCCAGTCCATCCTGTATGTGCACACAAGACTGATTTTATGAAAATACCATGGTGCAAGTTTGGCTGGTGAATTAGAACTTCTGGTCCTGATCCATTCTGTGGGCCTGCTCTCTATCTAGTCACTCATTGAGAACTATTTCCTGCCTGACCAGGCGGTAGTGCAGTAGATAGAGCACCGGACTGGGATGCAGAGGACCCAGGCTCAAAACCCCAGGTCTCCAGCTTGAGCATGGGCTCATCTGGTTTGAGCACAGCTCACCAGGTCGCTGGCTTGAGCAAAAGGGTCACTCAGTCTGCTGTAGCTCCCGGGTCAAGGCACCTATGAGAAAGCAATCAATGAACAACTAAGGTGCCGCAACAAAGAATTGATGCTTGTCATCTCTCTCCCTTCCTGTCTGTCTGTCCCTAATTGTCCTGCTCTCTGTCTCTGTCACACAAAAAAACGGGGGGGGGGGGAGACTATTTCCTGAGCATCTATTATGTACCTTCACTGGGCACAAGTATCTTATCCTATCTAAGGGTCCCTTTAAATGAAATCCAAGAGGAACAATTCTTACTTCAAATCTGGCCCTAAAATGACTAGGTTTAGAGCTATAATTATAGAACATAATGCACCTGTAGTCTCTCTGGTGCCCACCCCTCCCTCCTCTCTACACAACCTACCTCCACCCCTGCATTCCTGTGTGCCAAAGCAGAGACCGAGCTTCAAGCTGTACAATTCTGAAGAAAGAAAATTCGTTCCCTAGGAGGTTTCCTTGCTCACCATCATTCAGAGCCACAATTTCCCAGGGACTTCAATCTGGGAGGATATCATTTGCACTGTGCTGGTGACAACAGAAACTCAGGCAGGGAGAAAGGTTTGCCCTTGGAAAATGAGGGATTTGGCTTCTTTTTTTTTTTTTTTTTTTTTCGTATGTATGTATGTGTATGATCCCCTCTTCTGGGTCCTCAGGTGACTCTCACTAAACACCAGGATTACTAGATAAGGCCTCTGGAAGTCGGGTTTGTCTCTCAGCGTGTGGCGGCATTGGGACGGAGCTTCCGGGAGGAACACAGAACCCGGAGTTATACAGCGAATCTGAATACGGCTGCCCGAGATTTCCACAGCTGGGCAGCGTGCACCTGTGCACCTGTCCCAGATACAACGCCCAGACGGGCATGCTCCACCTCTGTACATTTCATCACGCGTCTGCCCCTTCGCTGGATGTGTTTCAGTCTTTCCAGAAAGTTTAACCATTTCTCACGAACCTTCTTCCACAGCTCAGCAGCTCCCTCATGTCCCATCAGATTTGTTTACTTGAAATGGAAAGTAGGGATTTGCGAATCGATTTTGATTTGATTTTTTCCTTTTTGTGAGTAAAAAAAAAAAAAAAAAAAAAAAAAATTAAGCCTCGATGACTATAACCCAGTATATTTTATTCTTTCCTGCTCCTCACATCCAACCTGTGGTCCCATTTCTCCAAGGAAAGATTCTTTTATTGTCCCATTGTCCCACCCATACTACTCCCTTCTTCTTCACTGTTTATAAAAACACTGCTGGGAAATTAAAACCAGAAATGTTATTTTCTAAAGAAACTGAAGCATAGCTGAGCTTAGGCAAATGACAGTGTTTTAAATGATATTGGAAGCTCAGCACTGAGTACAGTGTTTTGCAGGCACTAAATGGTTAATTCTGATCATGATGGGAACACCCACTAACCTGTCAGATAAAAAAAAAAAAAAAAGAAGAAGGCAAACCTTCGGTTTACAGACTGCAGACCCAGCTCAGGGGGCAGCGCTCCCTCTGAATGTGGATTTCAGGAAACTTCCACACACTCTCCATCTATAGGATTTAAGCCCCCAAGTCTAAGACCATCTCTCTTTCACATTTGATTTGGGCTGGGACCTGGGGCTGCAATCAGACATCATTCCCCCCTTCTCTTCACTACTCTCCCCTGCGTCTCTATATAACTCGGTTATTTCTCCTATTAATATCTCATCAACATCGGGCAGGTGCTTCCTGTATGGAGGTTCTTCATTAACAAGTTGTCAGCGGGACAGAGAGTCAACTCTCCACCGCTGAAGGAAATTGGCATGAAACCTGGCAGGGGAAGGAAGGCCAGAGCACAGCCTGCGCAATGATGACACTTTCTATCGGGTCCATGTTTTCCCGATCGGGCTTACATTCGGACTCACCTATCTGACTTCCGAAAACTTTCCTGGAACTTCCTCCTTGAGCAAACGCTTGTTCTCAAATTAAATCTATTTTTTTACGCTCAATGGAATATCTGAATCAGCAATTTTTTAAATACTCAATATATCTTCCAATGCCAACAGACAACAAGTATAGCAGGTGTTTAATTGTGGTTTAAAGATCCACATTGTTCACATTTTACAATCACAATTAAAATTAAGCAATAACGCCAAAGGAGTTCCGGTACACAGCAATAATACTTCCCCGTATAGTGAAATTGATAAAGATCCAGATATAACGATGCCCATTGTAGTAACCCTGTGGTGACTGATTGCTATTCTGCTGTTAGCAAACAACCAAGAAATACTTTATTTTTTTCAGAATTATCAATTTGTTTCTAGGGTATGTGAACACAATGGAAACCTTGAGGGAGAATGCAATAGTTAGTGAGGTATTAAAACAGTTATATAACTAATAAAAACACTAAATCAACTTAGATATGCAGCAGTGTGTCATTTCCATTTTAATAAAAAAGTACATTATTCTCTTCCCGAAATTACAAAATTTTATATTTTTTTTGCTCCGTGCCAACATATTTGGAAAGTAAAAAAGTCATAAATCTATGGTCTCTGGAATTGTCATTTATGAGATTCTCTAGTCCTTAAAAAAGATAGAATAAAAACAGGCATTTTCATAAAATGATCGATTTAAAAAATTATTTGCATTCACTGCTTACAGTTTTGTTTTGTTTTTTCCTTTGGGAGGTTGGGAGGGGGAGCACAGGGACTTATAAATAAAACACATTTGATTTTCATAGCATCCCTGTATGCTGTGCGTTAAGATCCCTGGATGTGCCTGCTCAAAAAGGCGGTGTGCGGAGACGCTTTATTGAGAGAAGCTTCCGCATCTTTTCCTGTGCAGCCTGCACTGCAGGTAACAAAGACCCAGGCTGAGTGAGGGTCAGACTCCTGTTCAATTAAATCCACACACTGGCAACATGGAAGATAGTCGGGAAACCAAGCCAGAAGGCTACATCAGGCTCTCCTATTTGTAGGCCTGAGGGGCCTTGGAATTCGTGTCTCCAAATCTGAGCAGAGCTGGCCAGACCTTACATCAAAAGATTTAGATGCGTGCATTTTTTTTCTCTGAAAATACAGGGGCAGGTCTATCAGCAGGGGCTGTGGGATGATTCCCAAGCAGCCTTGAACATTCTCAGGAGCTTATGGCCTGGGTTGCTAGTGAACGTTCTCACAAGGGAGGGGCCAAAAGCAGCTTGAGGAAGGCCTAAATGTATATATATAATATTAGAACGGCAAAATCATTTGAAAAGAGCTGAAGAGGAAAGAGGTCCCAACTAGAAAGGGCCTTTGAATTGATCCAGGGCACTGAGTCGCAGTTTTCCACTAAAGTACCTGAAGGAGGGGTCTCTGCTCTATCTGCATGTTAGTTTCCTCAGGGGAGCTTTTAAATCCACTCCACTCCAGACCAGTGGAAACCAAACACCAGGCACAGGGGCTGGGTGATTCTGATGCATGAATGTATATCACCAAAGAACTTGGGGGTAGATCCTTTTATTATGTTATTTGATTGAATAAAGCACTTTTGTTCAATTTGTTAGATAGGTTTCCTTTTCCCCTAATTCAAGTAAAGTCAATGAACCAGGAAGATGAGCCATAGCCCCCCTGTGACTTGCCCTACACCTGAGAGTGTTATGAATGCCAAAAAAAGCAAGGATCTAACTCATTACATAAATGAAGAAACTGAGGCTCAGAGAGGTAAAGGCCTTTGGGATTTCTGACGATCGTCTACCATCTGTTCCTTTGTACCATATGTAAAGGGCAGCCTAGTGATGAAATACTCTGGATTCCATTCAAGAGAACATAAGGAAATATGAAATGGCTGGAAAGTCTGATAAGCGAACACCATTAACAATGGCAGTTACAATTTACTGAGTCCCTGCTAAATATCAGAGAATTGCATATTCATGCATTCATTCAACAAATTTTATTGACTATTATTATAGGAAAAGCACTGATCTAGCCACCTGGGGATACAACAGATATTAACATGAAACATGATTCCTGATTTCTTAGAACTTCAGGCTACTGGGGGGAGACCAACATTAAGCAAAATCACAGTAAGAAGGAAATAATTAGATCTGTGATAAATGCTCTGAGGAGAATCTAGTTCTGTGAAAACAATACAGAAAGATGACCTGTGTAGGTGGATTCAGGAAATGAAGGGATGCTTGAACTTATGGTGTGAAGGATGAGGAGGAGTTCACCAAACAGTAGGAGGAAATAAAGTGAGGAAAGAACATTCTTCACAAGAAGAGCATGTGCAAAAGTCCTGTGGTGAGAGAAGGCAAAGTGCCTTGGAAATTTTGAGAGAGGGGTAGAATGGCTAGAATAGAAAGAGTACATAGAACAGAAGCAGACTAGAGAGGCAGGCAAAGACCGGGCACTTATTAGATCTAATCTTTATAACCATCTTACATGGAAGATATTTCAGTTCCCATCTTATAAATGAGAAAACCAAGGCCCCAAGTTTAAATAATATAATTCAAGGTTACATCACTAATAAGTGGCTGAATTTCCAGAAATAAAGCCAATTTGCTTCCCTGGATTATCGCTTTTTACGTCCTGGGACTCAAATGCTCAGAGTGGACAAAGGGTATTTAGAGGTTGTCTGTTAAACCTCCAAGTGGATGTCCTGTCTGCACTGCATGTGTCGGCACCATGTTCGGGGTCTTACACTGCAGAGTCCACTAGTGCTGAAGGACGGCAAGGGATGCTCCTTGAAACAAGACCTGATTTGGCCTCTGAGTGACCCAGAGTCAAAGTGCAGGAAAAGAGGAGAGAGGAGCTATAGACTAGCTAAGCCAGCAACCCTAAAATCTACATGGAATTTTTATACTCTTACCAACAACTTTATTTTTTGTATCATTATGCTGTTTTTAGCTGCATGTAACAGAAGATTCAGCTTTAAATGGTTTACACAATGAGGACATTTCATTATTCCACAAAACACAAGTTCCTTGGAGCCTGGCCCCAAGGCTGGTGCAGTCTAAGGCTCAGTGAAACCACCGAGGCCCAACTGTTTCCTGCTCTACCATCCTTAGCTTGTTTGCTTTGTCCTCAACGAGCTTTCATCATGGTCACAAGAAGGTTACAATGCTTTAAGTTTCTGTTGTAGGCAGGACAACAACCAGCCAGAGGACAAGGGGACATTTCTGCTTTGTGTCTTCTTTTCCAGAACAAGGAAACATTTTCCCAAATGTTTCTGCACCAGCAGACTTCTCAGATCCCAGAAGTCAGACCTGGGTCATAGGCCCAACCCACATTAACTGCCTCAGCAATGAGAAGACCATGTATGATTTAGACCAGGGGTCTCAAATTCGCGGCCCGCCGAACAATTTTGTGCGGCCCGCAGACTAATCCACGAAGTTCAAAATATTTTGGCTAAAATTAAGTAAGCCTAGGGGCCTACTTGTATTTTTCATTTCTCTAGCATCCTAGCTAGATATTAGCTTAGTTAACAGCAGTTGTGATGCGAACTACAGTTTCTGGTCGTTTTGTGACACTGAGTAAACTGCATGTACGATTGTGCTTGTTGTACTGATTTTTTTTTTTGTTTTCAACTGCAGTGAGAAAAGTGTTGCGTAACAGTTGCCTTTTGTAGACCTAGTGCGGCCCGCCGAATGGCTGTGATCTTGCTCTGCGGCCCACATGCTGAGTTGAGTTTGAGACCCCTGATTTAGACTAATCAGGATTTAGCCTCCGGCTGGGGACAGGGTTACCTGAACAACAATTAAATGAAAGGGGAATAAACACCCTGAAGATCAGTAAATTAAACCTATATTCATTTATTCTCAGTGATCTGCAGGTCAGCTGAGAGCCATTGGATCTGTGCGGGGCTTGCTTCAGGGAGACTCTGCTCCAAACCCCTCTCACCTTTCTGAGAGCATCAGGCTATTTCCAACATGTTGTCTTCATGACGTTGCAGGCACCTTTCAAACTCAGCTGCAGCACCCATGCTAACATTCCGTTAGCCAAAAAAAGCTTCCTGGCCAAAGCCAGGTAAGGGCAGAGGAATATACTCTACCTTGTAGTGAGAGAGACTTCCAAGTCATATAGCAAAGGGGTGAAGCCTTGAGGCCGTTTAGGGGTAATCCACCAGAGTCTGACTCAAAGCCTGCACATGCTCCTCCATCCCACCGGCCTCCGAAGATAAACAAATACTGCTCACAAAAATTAGGGGATCAGGGAACATGCAGATACTCCAGTACTTACAGCCTTCTGTATAGCGCATTTTCACCAATGAAATAAAAGTTGGTTTTGCATCTAATTTGTATAATCGAACAACTTTTTTTGATTTGTCATTTGCTTTTCTGATGTTCTTGTTTAATAAAAAAGAAATCAAATGCTTCTTTTTTTTAATCGCTTTGTATTCATTGTTAAATATCCCTTAATTTTTGTGAGCAGTATAAATATAATACCTGTAAAGGTTTAATAGAAATACATCCACGATACTGGGAAAGTTTCGTGGAAGGGGTACCTCACTCAGCCCAGAGAGTCAGAAAAGAGGTGCAACAAGAAATGAGACTGCTGAAAAGAATGTAACTATGCTCAAATGTCTCCTGATCAAAGACAAGGAGAGGGACAGACGTAAAAACGCCAAGCTCTGGCCTCAGCAAGATCATCACAACTCCAGGAAGCCTAAGGAGTGGGAGAGGCTTTCAATGACTCAGATCAAAACAGCAGGCAAGCAAACTGGAACTGAAACTTTCGTGGTTTGCCTATCCCAGGCATCAGCCCACTGGAGAGATGGAAGTTATGATCAGTGAAACAATTTCCTCAAACTTCACAATGTAACTCTTGGGCAGCACCAAAAATACACATTCGATGGTAGGAGTTTCACAGTGAGAGGTAAACAAACCAAAACTCTGACAGAAGAGTGGCATCCAGTGGCCAGGGGTTAATTTGCAATGAGCCACAGATGCAGGCATATGCAGCTATGTCAGTTGCTGGCTAACCACATCCAAGTGGATGTTCAGCAGACCACAAGAGGCGGCAGGCACCAGCCAGGGGTCGGCAAAGGAGAGGCCTCAACCAATGACAAAGACAGATACCATCACCCTCCCCCTGGGAGAACACAGGGACCTCTGAGTGTCCTTCTCTCCTGGTATTCCCATCCAATCAGTTCTCCAAGCAAACTGTGTATTATTGAATACATACTACTCTACTTTTGAACCCATTAAATTTCTTACATTGCTAATATAAAATTTATCTCTGATTTCTTAGAATAGTTGGGTCTGGTTTTCCTTTCGTAGCTGGAAACAAAACATACTACACATATATCAAACCTATAAAAAAGGACCATTAGGCAAGCGAGTCCCCCTCTCACTGTCTACCGCCAGACTGACTCTGGCAGGGCACGTGGTCCCTGAAGACTGACGTTCCTTTGTCGCTAGAGACCAGATCCTGGGTCACAAATCAAACTTTCATTTAAAAGAATTTACGTCTTACAAAGTATATTCTCTAATCATAATAGAATGAGTCTATAAATCAATCACAGAAGAATAACAGGAAAATTTCTAAATAGTTGGACATTAAATAAATAACACATTTCTCATCCATGGGCAAAGAAAAAAATTTTCCCAAGAGAAATGAGAAAATATTTTGAACTAAACAAAATATCTTAGAGGGAAATTCATAGCATTAAATAGTTTTATTATTTTTTTTTTATTCTCTAAGCTTCACATCAAGAAACTAGAAAGGAAAGTGCACAATAAGTATGATTTGGGCAGAAAAGGGAAATAATAAAGAGAAGAAATCAACAAAATTGAAAACAAAAAAAACAATAGAGAAAAATCAATGAAGTGAAGAGTTTTTGGAAAGATTAATAAAATTAATGTCTAACAAAATCATGAAGAAAGAAAAGAGCCAAATTATCGGTATCAAAAATAAAAGAGTCTCACAGGCCTCCAAAATATTAAGAGGATCATAAGGAAATACTATAAACATAAATGCAAAAACGTGGGTGAAATGAACCTACTCCTTGAAAACTACTAAAACTCACCCAAAATAAACTAGATAACCTGAAGAATTCTAAAAATATTAAAGAAATTGAATTTGTAGTTTAAAACCTTCTGGAAAAGAAATTTCCCATTCCAGATGGTTTCACTGGCATATTCTAGCAAACATTTTAAAGAAGAAATGATACCAATTCTATAGTCTCTTCCAGAAAATAGAAATGGAGAGAATATGTCCCAACTAATTTTACAAGTCCAGCATTACCCTTATACCAAAATCAAACAACAACATGACAAAAAAGAAAAAAGAAAGAAATGAAACTACAGACCAGTATCTCTTAAATAGACATAAAAATCCTCAACAAAATATTAGCAAGTCAAATTCAGTAATATACCAAATGAATAATACAACACAACCAAGGAGTTTTATCCTGGGAAAGCAAGACTAGTTTAATATTTAAAAATCAATATAATTCACTATATTAACAGCCTAAAGGTAAAAAATCATTTAGTCCTATCAATAGATACAGAAAAATATTTGGCAAACTATAACACCAGCCCTGTTTGGGCAGCTCAGTTGGTTACAGCATCATCTTGATACACCAAGGTTGCAGGTTCAATTCCTGGCCAGGGCACACACAAAATCAACCAACAAATGCATGAATAAGTAGAACAACAAATTGATGTTTCTCTCTCTCTCTCTCTCTCTCTTTCTCTCTCTCCCCTTCCCTCCTTCCTCCTCTTTCTCTCTAAAAATAAAAATTAATATATGGATGTATATATGTGTGTATATATGTGTGCATAATATGTGTGCACATGTATGTATGTATGTATGTATATAAAGCACCCATTTGTGATTTTTAAAAATCTCTAAGCCAATAGAAATAGAAAGGAAGTTTCTCAAAATTATAAAGGACATCCACAAAAAATCTGCAACTAATATTGTATTTGGTAACGGAAGACTGAATGTTTTCCCCCCACTATCAGAAACAAGACAAGAATGTTCATTCTCATTCTCACCACTTCTATGTGATATTGTCCTGGAAGTCCTGGCCAGTGCAATAAAGTAAGAAAAAGAAAAGACATACAGATTGGAAAAGGAATGATAAAACTCCCATTCACTGACAACATGACTACCTACATAGAAAATTCCTTAGATTTCCTACAGGTTTAATGGACCATAGAAATCTCAATGAAGGGCCTTGGCCGGTTGGCTCAGCGGTAGAGCGTCGGCCTGGAGTGCGGGAGTCCCAGGTTCGATTCCTGGCCAGGGCACACAGGAGAAGCACCCATCTGCTTCTCCACCCCTCCCCCTCTCCTTCCTCTCTGTCTCTCTCTTCCCCTCCCGCAGCCAAGGCTCCATTGGAGCAAAGACGGCCTGGGCGCTGGGGATGGCTCTGTGGCCTCTGCCTCAGGCACTAGAATGGCTTTGGTTGCTACAGAGCGATGCCCCAGATGGGCAGAGCATCGCCCCCTGGTGGGCATGCCGGGTGGATCCCAGTCAGGCGCATGCGGGAGTCTGTCTGACTGCTTCCCCATTTCCAGCTTCGGAAAAATGAAGAAAAAAAAAAAAGAAATCTCAATGAAGTCAGTGAATCTAGTTGCCAAAGGCAGCTAAGGTGATCTTGGGATTGCATTCTGAGCTCTGTAGAATAAGGATATATTAAGTCCATATCAGACCCCCAGCTGGAGTTCTGTGTTTGGTTTTGAGTGCCATAGCTTAACTGGTACATTGAGAAAAATCAGTGGCCTTCTAAAGAAATACAACCTAAAGGTTTGGAAAACCATGCCATGATCACAGCAAGAAGGGGTGCTTACTGTGAAAACATAAATGGCTTAACAGTTGTAAGATAGTCATCCACAAATATCTTTCAGGCAAATGAAGGTAAACATTCTCCAGATAAACCTATTACCAGAAAGTAGACAGCATATAGTTGTTTAAATTAATATTAGAAATAACTCTTCAAACTCCTCTCAACTGAAACTAGCTCCTTTGTAGGGTAAATGAAGATTATATAATTTGTTTCCCATACTTAGAGATAACCAACAGATGGATTCTAAACTCATGAAGGTAAACGCTTTGTAAAATACACAAATATCTAATTATTATGTTGTGGACCTGAAACTAATATAATATTGTATGTCAACTGTAATTGAAAATAAATTTAAAATAAATAAATCAAAATAAATTACTTGGCCAAGATGTCAGACCTAGACAATACAGAATGATGATTTAAATGGTGGCCTTTAGCCGGACCTGCGGTGGCGCAGTGGGTAAAAGCGTCAACCTGGAACACTGAGGTCACTGGTTCAAAACCCCGGGCTTCCCTGGTCAAGGCACATATGGGAGTTGATGCTTTCTGCTCTTCCTTCCCTTCTCTCTCTGTCTGTTTCTCTCTCTAAAATGAATAAAATCTTTAAAAAATAGGTAAATATTTTTTTAAAAATTAAATAATTTTAAATGTTGGCCTTTGACTTTACCCAGGGATTGTCATTGTCCTTCAGCAAGTCAGAGAGAAGCTAGGACTTGAGTCCCCAGTCTCTGCTATTTGGTCAAGTGGCCCAGACCTCTTGAACAAAGCTGAAACCCAAATGCAACTGTTTTGAAGCAACTTCCTAACTATGCTGGAGTTAGTCCACAGTGCCGAATTTAAATATAGAAAAATGCAGGATCTAACCATTCAGCTAGCAAGAGCAATCCACCAAATAAAAGTGGGGTAGGGTGAGGGGGTGTAAGCAGGCGCTATTGATGTTTTTTGCCGAATGTTTGAAAACCCACTGTGAATACTGATTCCAAGAGTTTGTTGCTGGCTCTCAGAAAGAAACAGAAGATGAAACAACCATTTTCCCTCCCTCAATACAGGATACTGTTAGCCAAATGTAGAATTTCAATTTGATTAAGAAACACAAGTCCATCATACATTTGCCCCTATTGTTAAAATGTGGTCGTTGATGCTTTGTGGATGGACTCTCCTGAAAGGGTTACATGAGTACAGAGGCCCAGGTGGCCAGGCCATATGTGTGACTGTGCCCTGCCCTGACAGCCAGATCATCCAATGAATGGATTATTAAATGATTATTCAATCCCTTCCAAGAGAACCTCATTAGCTGCAACCATTGTCACCCTCTATCCTGCCAGTGAGTTGGGTTTTCAGTTCAGTGGAAGCTTAGAAATTCCCTACTCATGCGGGCAGATTAAAGCTCTCAACTAAGTCAGGTGTAACTTATTTAATTCACCACCCAACTAATTACTGCAGATGCAGATAAACCAGGCTAAGGGGCAAGAATCCATCTCCTAACATAAAACAAAGAGCCTATGTCTGAATAACTAAAAAAATATATATACATATATATATATGTCAGATAGCAGATCATCTTAAAAAGGGGAAACAAATGTTCCAATGACTTCAAAAATCAATTAATTTGAAGAAGAAAAAAACTATACCATGGTTTTTGCGCGTCTGAGGTCTACTTTGTTCAACCTTGAATGCCACTTAACAGAAATAGAACCCACTGGTTTAATTAAGTAAAATTTGAATTCAGCCGGTTCTCACACAATTCTATTTTAAAACAGTATCCCCCACCCCTAAACTGGGCTTGATTAACTGTGAATAAAGTATGGAGACTAGAATCAAGGACATTTTTTTAAAATGTGAACTCTCTTTCCTACAGAGAGGTTAACTCTGAAATATGAACTTAATTGAATGTCTTTTGCTCTAAAAACCATTAATTGGATGTAGCTTATTGTGGTAAAAAAAAATTATCTTTCAAAGGGAGATAATTCTAAAAATCTGACTTTTGTTTTGACAGGTCATTTTTCTCAAAAGGCATATTCAGGAAATAAGTGATTTGAGCATATATTTTGGAAACAATATAGAACCAATCTTAAACGTCCTGTTAAAATAATTCATTCCTCCATTTATAAAGATTATGAACTAAATAAAAGTTTCAATCTTGGCAGAGAATGGTATTCTTACTTATGGAAGGAAATTTCCATACAACTTCTTTACTGTTTTGTAAGTGACTACAACATGGGAATATTATACTCACATATTCCTACTAACCCATCAGTCTTGAGATTTGGGGGGAAATATTTCATGACTCCTTTGTGCAAGAACTATAATCCATTCTGAAGAGTATCATCAAGGAGAACAAGCCTGGGCATTAGGAAAAGCTCAGGTACTAGCTCCATCATTCACTATGTGTGTGACAATAGTAAATCCCTAACTCTCTGGGCCTCAGTTTCTATTCTGTAGAGTATCATAGTCCTTTCAAAATATGTAACACAACTGAACAGAAAGAAACCTTTAAGCCAAAATTCCATTAAAATGGCCAGGTCACTGGAGAACTTACCACCAGAATCTTGACTCATAATCAGACTATAGAAACCCTTTCAGTCTGGATTTCTATGTACTACATGACTAAACACAGGATATGCAGTTACCACATACAATGAACCAGATACCAGCCTCCATTCATTCTCATTCTCTCTTCTTTCTCTCTCCTTCTTCCTCTCCCTCTCTCATTCACTCCCCCTCACTGAAGTACTTTGTAACTCTGTATTTTCTTGGGCACTTAAAATCAGCAGGTTCCCCAGCCATCAGGCAATAGGAGAAGCATTTTTAAACTCTTTTTGGTATAAATTTACTTTCAGCTCAGAGAAAGAAACTATCAACAATCCATTGCTCTGAAACTTGGGGGCCATGACCTTTCTGGAGAACACCCTTAAAAACTTCCTCAGCAACCATAACTTAAGACATTTCTCAGTATTTATTCGTCAGAGTCAAATCCCAAATGGCTCATCAAGAAAAAAAACAAACAAAAAAAAACAGGTCAGGGGCGAGCTCAATGACTAAACGTTTGGGGAACATTACATACTTTATTCCACTTTTAGAAATTCTTAATTTCTCTTAAAGAAACTAATATTTGCAGAAAACAAATCTGTTTAACTTTGTTGAACCTGGTATGTCCCAAACATAGTTGACTTTGTCCTCATGGTAGCTATTTAGAAATCCCACTTTAGTACTCCACCAAAGTACTCACTTTAGTACTCCACCAAACACATTTAGGAAATTCTGATTCAATCCCATGGTACCCAGTATCATATATACAGCTCACAAAAATTAGGGGATATTTCAAAATGAATATGAAGCAATAAAATATCCTCTAATTTTTGTAAGCAGAATAGATCATTTTCTTAGGAACCTCTTTGTTGAAGGCAACAGAAAAATCTCAAACAAGACTTTAAACAGTACATGTCTAAATACAGTGGTATCTTGACACATGACCACTCTAAATCACGAGCAATTTGAAAGATGAGCAGTCACTCACGGGATTTTTTGCTTTAATTCACGAGCGGATATTTGAATCACGAGCTTCCGCTACTGACGGCCTGCTGAGTGTTCTGAAAGGGGGGAAGAAACAAACTTTCATGGAAAGGTTTTTGTTGGAATGGCCTCTAAGTGAAAGCGAGAAAAGTGTGGCAAAAAAGCCAAAAGTCAGTGAAGAAAATGATGATGATTAAGTAAAGTAAAAAAATAGCAATTATACACAGTAGAGGGATTGCTGGGTCATAAGGTAGTTCTATTTGCAGTTTTTTGAGGAACCACCATACTTTCTTCCATAATGGTTGTACTACTTTACATTCCCACCAACAGTGGATGAGGGTTCCTTTTTCTCCACAGCCTCTCCAACATTTGCTATTACCTGTCTTGTTAATAATAGCTAATCTAACAGGTGTGAGGTGGCATCTCATTGCAGTTTTGATTTGCATTTCTCTAATAGCTAAAGAAGATGAGCATCTTTTCATATATCTGTTGGCCATTTGTATTTCTTCCTGGGAGAAGTGTGATGGGTATGCAACATAATTGAACGACAAGATAACCTGGACTTGTTATCTTTGAATATATGTATCCTGATTTATTGATGTCGCCCATTAAAAAAATAAAATTATTTTTTAAAAAAATAGCAATTAAGTTAAATTTTGCAATTAAATGTAGTGTTAGGTGTGTAGAGAGTAAGCTATGTTAAGCGATAGCACACGAAATGAAAACCTTCTCCTCCAGTCTCCTCCCCCTCCACCAGCATCTTCACCTGAACTTGAAGGTAAATACCCTTCATAAACTAATTTATTTCTTGACATTCTTTCTTATTATGTGTGTATATATATATATATGTGTGTGTATGTATTTGTTGTTTATAAAGTATATTTTCTTATTTAAAAACATATAAAACAAAAAATTTGTGTGGTTTTTGGGAACCAAAATGGATTAATTGCATTCCCATTCATTTAAATGGAGAAATTCAATTTGACGCACGAGCAAATTGAGTCACAAGCTCGGCCATGAAACAAATAAAACTCGTGAGTCAAGGTACCACTGTAATACCTAGGTCAAGCATGAGATCTCAAAGTTAATTTTTTTTCTTTATCCTTGAACTTTAGAAAAATTTTCAGGTTTATTTATCAATAATTTCTATTTTACCTGAGTCATGGTAAACTCTTCCAATTCACTGTTCCAGAGATGTTTTGTTTGTTTTTAATGCAAATTTCCTTCTTACATTGTTCTTTGTTAGTTTAATTATTACTAATCCACGTTTTTTTCCTCTAACTCTTCTCCTTTAGTCATTTATATCGTTTCTTTTTCCTCAGAATATTGCGTATTTGTTCCTTAAATCATTCATTCTCAGTGGGGGAAGGGAAGTTTACATCCAATGAAAATTTATATTTCTATCTGCATCTTAGCCAGTTCCCTTTTTATCCAACCCTACAACTTCTCCATGTGCAGTAGGAACTCCGTGGGATAATGCAGATAATGTCCCCACAGTGGTATCCAGGATATAACACACATGCAATAAATAGCAACTATTGTAGCTATTGTTCCAATTTATACAAATAGTTGAGTATCCATGAAAGAACTAATATTATTGCAGTAAAAACAGGGAATATACAAAACTAGATACACAATCGTAAGTGAAGTTTCCCAGTAAACAAAAGAATGATAGTCATTATGTTTCCTTACATTTAGATAGTAAAAACAGCAGAAAACTATGAGGCAGGAGCAAGAATCATCACCCATCAACATTTCAGGAATGTTCACTGTTCAGGACAATCCTTTAACTCTACTCAGACTCACCAGTCTTTGTTCTCCTGTGATTTCCAGATAGTTAATAGTAGATTATTTTGGTTCTAGTTTGCTGTTCATATCAGGCGTAAATAATCAGAGAACTCTAGCTTTAAAAAATACAGTTAAAGAAGAGAGAGAGAGAGAAATGATACCATAAGAGAACTGTTTTTCACAGCTGCATAACCCCAGCAATAGAACAGTAATGGCTGTTAAATACAACCATATTCCTACAAGTGAACAGATTATTGAAAATTTCAAAGTGGCAGCTTTGATTTGAAGATTCACCTCATTGACTATCTAATTCATTCCTAATGACATAATCATTGGTGAACAGTAAACGCAATTCAGAGGGTCAGAACTCTCCAATTAGTCATTAGCTTTTATATCCAGAGTGCTGTTTTAGTACTGAGCCTTGTATTTTATTATTTAAAAGAAGAAGGAAGTATCCCCATTTCCAAGGTGATGATTATTAAAGTGTTGCCACAAGTGCACGTGATTATTACAGCACAAATGCAGAGCTCTCTGAGACACACAAAACGCATTTAAATCTATCCCACAAAAAAAAAAACCCACAAATTTTTCACAAATAAAACTCAGCTAGAAATAAATTAATTACCTTGTTATATTCCAAAAGGAAAACAAATGTTAGACACCCTGCTGCATTGTTTGTGGTAAGCAATCAATATTTTACTGTCTAACCATGGTTAACTTTATGTGTATATCTACATCCCTTTCTACCAAGAATTCTAATACAGTACTCTAAGCATAGCTCATGGCTGTAGTCAGGTAAATCAAAGATTCCCTGAAATATGTCACATGAAAAAAGTCACATTTCATTTGCATCTGTTTCTCTTATTCATTACCTGATCCTTCAACCCCCCAGTTCTCTCCATACTTCTTCACTAATTTTTTTTTTTTTTTGTATTTTTCTGAAGCTGGAAACGGGGAGAGACAGTCAGACAGACTCCCGCATGCGCCCGACCGGGATCCACCCGGCACGCCCACCAGGGGCGAAGCTCTGCCCCTCCGGGGCGTCGCTCTGCCGCGACCAGAGCCACTCTAGCGTCTGGGGCAGAGGCCAAGGAGCCATCCCCAGCGCCCAGGCCATCTTTGCTCCAATGGAGCCTTGGCTGCGGGAGGGGAAGAGAGAGACAGAGAGGAAGGAGGGAGTGGGGGTGGAGAAGCAAATGGGCGCTTCTCCTATGTGCCCTGGCTGGGAATCGAACCCGGGTCCCCCGCATGCCAGGCCAACGCTCTACCGCTGAGCCAACCAGCCAGGGCCTTCTTCACTAATTTAAACAAAGTATATTCAGTTGGACTTTTCTTGGTAAGGCATAAATCCATATACTTGCCCTATCCCAGACCATTAACAAAGACCAAAAAATTTTATATAGAAACTACAACAAAACAAGTTTCTACAACATTGTGTGATTAATTAGAAAACTGTACTTGCTTGTATTAAGTGCCTTTGAAAGGTTTGCTTAGAAATTCACCGGCCTATAGCTCACATATTGATCTTTTTCCTGGATTCTGAAGATGGATGGGACAGGACGGTAATGTTTGGGTTTGCAATAGTCAACCTGAAAGCCTTTTAAAGGTGTCCAAAGAAATTGCTGAGTGGTAAACTTCAAGAGCTCTTTAACCATGGAAAATTTCTTCATACCTACTACTATGTGTGGGTTTTCTCATTATTTGAAATTTGTTATCACTGCCTCTATTATTTCAAAATCCAAGAGAGGGGGCTAATGCTAAAAAAAAAAAATGATTACCTTAGTTTTATTTCAGCATGTCTATTAATGTGATGAGTCTTAGGAGAGAGAGCCTGTCTTTTGTGACAACTTGAAGCTACTGGACTTGATTGATTTTACTTTGCAGTTTATGAGATTAAAGAGTGTCCTGGCCAGATAGCTCAGTTGGTTAGAGCATCATTCCAAAGTGCAGAGGTTGATGGTTTTAACCTCGGTCAAGGCACATACAAGAAAAGATGGATATTCCTCTCTCTCTCTCTCTCTCTCTCTCTCTCTCTCTCCCCCCTACCCCTGGCTTTTCTCTTTCTCTCAAAAGTTAATACGTAAAATAAATAAATAAATAAATAAATAAATAAATAAATAAATATTGAAGATTAATATGCATTTGACTCTGTAAGGCCAGGAGCCCGGCCCATGCAGGTTCGCATTGGATTCGGACAGTCGGTAAAGAAACAACGGAGCCACAAACTGGTGGGCCATAGTCTTTAATTCTAGCTTGCACCCGGCGGGCAAGTAAAAACATACACTGGGCTCCGAAACCCACTCACATTCAGTGCTCACAAAGCTACTGACTTATCTGAGTTTCCTAGAATCAAAGGTTTCTAGCTCACCAGCCTTATTCTCCTCAGTTCCCCATCTCCTTCCTTATCCCAGATACAAACTCTACACAAACTGGCACCTCACTCAGCACTCCGCCATCTTGGCTGCTTTTCCTGGCCTCCTCCACGTGGCCTCCTTCCGCTGCTGGCTCTGCTCTCTCCTCTAATGATAATCTCAGGAACCAAGAGCACAAACTCCCGCTCCGTCCCCATTTATAGTGTAGAAATCCAAACCCTTAATCCAATATACAAAATAGGGAAGTCTCTAATACAAAGTCACTTTCTGAGGCATGATTGGATTGTACTACCCTATATCAAAAAGGGTAGGAAAGGCTTAATCCCAAAACCAAGCCCCAGGCTACAAGGATTCTGCCTGCCTTTAGCCCACCCCAACACACATTAATATCACCTGGGCAACGGCCTCCTCATGTTATCTTTAACAAAGTGAGCATAATACATTTTATCTGCCCAACAATCCACCCCTATGCTCACTTTACTACCCACAATCTATACCACCGGCATCCCTGTGCAAGGAAATTAGAACATTACACAAATTACAACAGCACAAATCATACAGTTTCAACAATCACAAAGGTACACTTCACCAGTTCCAAAGCGCAAAATGTCCTCGGCCTATGGGAAAAGTTTTCCGGGGCAGGGGAGTGCTTCCAGCAAAGCCACCCCCCACCCCCATCAGGGTATTTTACATTGTCCAAAATCCGTAATCCGTAAATCCATCCAACAAAGGATCCAATGCCCACTCCGGTCGTAGTCCAGGAAATCAGTCCGTGCACATGGGGCATCAGCCACCCCCCTCATTCCTGCCGTCCTGGCAGGTCTTACACTGTCCCAAAGAGGGGCACATGGCAATGGCAGTCAGCATTTCCATCTTGGCTCTGAAGAGCATGATAACGTCCATCCTATGTCCCCAAAATCGCAGACCCACCAGGAGCATAGTAAGAACTCCTTGCTTCTGGGCTCTCACCTTCTGGAGACTGCAGATCACAACTCCAGTCCGATTCTCCTCATCCTCCAAAGAGGAACTGAAAATACCAGCTCCTGCTGCCAGGCTCAAGCCCCGGGCTGCCGCCGCCTTCTGCTCCACAGACCTTGCAGCTCCGGACCCGGCTTCAGCCTCAGCCTCAGCCTCCTGCCACTGCTGGCTCTCCGCAACATCCAGGGTGTAAGGCCAGGAGCCGCCATCGTGACCATTCACATGCAGGTACCCATTGGATTCGGGCAGACGATAAAGAAATGGCGGAGTCAGAGGATGGGGAGCCATCCTATTTATTGGTGTCTCACCAAGACAGGCAAACCACAAAAGAAGACAAGGGAAAAGCAGAAAACCAGCTCTTCCCATGAAGGGCAAGGGATCAGGGGAGCCCCTGCAATTGTGATAGCAGGAACTGTGTGTCCGAGCTCCTGGTCTGTCCCACTTTATAGTGTAGAAAACCAAAATCCCTTAATCCAATATACAAACAAGGAAGTCTCTGATACAAAGTCACTTATCCAAGGCATAATTGGATTCCTCATGAGAGTGCACCACCCAGATCATACAATCAGTCAAGGGTGTGGGGAAAAGTTTAGTCCCAAAACCAAACCTCAGGCTACAACAACCTGGCCTGCTTATAGCCTGTCCCCCACACCAATTATAAGTCACAAGCGAGCAAACATATATATCATGTTTACAAACTTATTTGACCAACACAGGGCAAGCTGCAACTCACGAACCTGTGATTCCTCCTCCAGCAGCTGCTCCATTTCCAGGTGAATCTCGCAAACCTGGTCGGCCTCCTCCTCCAGCACTTCCTCCAGCTCCAGGGTCAGCATCGGTTTCTCCTGCGTTTGCTCCAGCTCCTTCCACTGCTCGGTTTCCAGGTCCCGGGCAGCCTCTTCCACAGAGCTCTCGGTTTCCTCACGCATGGCTGTAAAAATCAGCCAGCCTACGATCCCCAAAAGGACAGCCATGGGGAACCATAACAGCAGGCAGTCCTCTACTCCACCACTCAAAGGCTCCTTGCCGAGCTGTATCGAATCCTGCCGACTACGCCAAATGTAAAGCCAGGAGCCGCTATCGTGGCCATTCACATGCAGGTTCCCATTGGATTCGGGCAGACGATAAAGAAATGGCGGAGTCAGAGGATGGGGGGCCATCCTATTTATTGGTGTCTCACCAAGACAGGCAAACCACTAAAGAAGACAAGGGAAAAGCAGAAAGCCAGCTCTTCCCATGAAGGGCAAGGGATCAGGGGAGCCCCTGCAATTGTGATAGCAGGAACTGTGTGTCCAAGCTCCTGGTCTGTCCCACTTTATAGTGTAGAAATCCAAACCCTTAATCCAATATACAAAATAGGGAAGTCTCTAATACAAAGTCACTTTCTGAGGCATGATTGGATTGTACTACCCTATATCAAAAAGGGTAGGAAAGGCTTAATCCCAAAACCAAGCCCCAGGCTACAAGGACTCTGCCTGCCTTTAGCCCACCCCAACACACATTAATATCACCTGGGCGACGGCCTCCTCATGTTATCTTTAACAAAGTGAGCATAATACATTTTATCTGCCCAACAGACTCTACACTTAATGTTTCAATTTAATAAATGTTTTCATTTCCATGCCCACGTGCTGCTCCTTCCCTTTCTCAAAATCTCAAAGTTGAGTATTCTCCTAGAGCATACTTCTCAGTAAACTCTAAAATCTATACTAATATTGGCTGTTTCCAAAGGTTACCAGTAATGTGTCAAAAAAAAAAAAAATCAGTGAACCAATAGCCTTTCCCATGTTCATCCCAACTGTGCACAGAAACCTGCACTACTCCGTCTGGAAAAACACCGAAGAGTAACGGCCGGGCTTCCATCCGATAGTCTTCACTGGAATTGGTACCCCAATAGGAAGGCATTCATTAATCCAGTCACATTAATAAAAAACAAACAAGTTGTTTGATAGGTGAATAGTATAGCTCTGAGTAATGCCATCATATAATATTAATGATAATGTCTCCTAAGCCTCAGAGGCAAAGGCTGGCCCATTTATCAATGGAAAGTCCTTCTGTAGATTTTTCCCAAGGGCATTAAATTCTCAATTTAGTGCTCCCTCCCTTCCCCCACCCCACCCACAAAATAAAATAAAGATATTTTATTAAGTTGGTTAGGGAGAAATGTAGAAGTTTTGCCAGGGCTAAAAGTCACTGCTTCTTCTTTTTCATGCCTAAAATAATACAGTAAAGATTATACCAAAAAGCCTTCAGGACTAATTCAACCTCAATTCCTATACATAACCTGGGCAACATTCATAAATACCAGACTTGATAATGTAAAAATAACTAACATACTACGTGAAACTGAACTCTTCTGAAATCCCAACTATCTAAAGTTCTTAGGAGAGAAGTGACTCATCAGCACTGTTATCTCATGGCATTGGCAATGATTTCTCCATCTCTTATCCTTTATTTACAGTAAATACTTATTTGTTTGCAATCACTTCAGCATGAAGATCCTGGATAAGGGAGAATACATTAAATTGGAGCCTTTCGTCCTTCTTTGCCAAAAAAGCTTCTTAACAACTGACTGTGTTCTATGAACTTCTCTTTAAAATTGCACTTCCCACCATACCTTTCCTTTTCTCCATCAGGCTCCCCTGTCTCTATGTAATGGCAAGCCTCATACTTCCTCACTTGGAATAAATCCAATTGACTTTGACCGTTTTTTTGGTCTGTTTGTTTTTTGGGGTTTTTTTGCTGCTCCATCTGGTTTAATTCCATTTTGCCAACAAGGAAGGCCCAGAGAATGCCTGAAGGTCATGATGGCCCCCTGTAAAGCCAGGAGCCGCAACCACCATCACAGCCGCCTGGCCACCCTCACCATCACAGCCACCTGGCCACCATCACCATCACAGCCACCAGGCCACCCTCACCATCACAGCCGCCTGGCCACCCTCACCATCACAGCCGCCAGGCCACCCTCACCATCACAGCCGCCAGGCCACCATCACCATCACAGCCGCCAGGCCACCATCACCATCACAGCCGCCTGGCCAGCCTCACCATCACAGCCGCCTGGCCACCCTCACCATCACAGCCGCCTGGCCACCCTCACCATCACAGCCGCCAGGCCAACATCACCATCACAGCCGCCAGGCCACCATCACCATCACAGCCGCCAGGCCAACATCACCATCACAGCCACCTGGCACATGCAGGTTCGCATTTGATTTGGACAGACGGTAATGAAACAACAGAGCTGTTGGTCATATAAGTTTGTAAATATGATATATAGTTTTGCTCGCTTATAGTTTGCATTGGGTGTGGGGGACAGGTTGTAAGCAGGCAGGATTATTATACCCTAAGGCAGGGGTCAGGAACCTTTTTGGCTGAGAGAGCCATGAACGCCACATATTTTAAAATGTAATTCCGTGAGAGCCATACAACAACCCATGTATGTTCCGTATTATCCAATAAAAATTTGGTGTTGTCCCGGAGGACAGCTGTGATTGGCTCCAGCCACCCACAACCATGAACATGAGTGGTAGGAAATGAATGGATTGTAATACATGAGAATGTTTTATATTTTTAATATTATTTTTTTTTTATTAAAGATTTGTCTGCGAACCAGATGTAGCCATCAAAAGAGCCACATCTGGTAGTGAGCCATAGGTTCCTGACCCCTGCCCTAAGGCTTAGTTTTAAGACTAAGCTTTTCCCACCCTAAATGACTTTGTATCAGAGACTACCTTGTTTGTATTATATATTGGATTAAAGGTTTTGATTTCTACACTATAAAATGGGGCAGAGGAGCCCATGCTGTAAGAAAGCAGAGAAAGGCTACGTGGAGGAGAGGAGAAGCAGCCAAGATGGTGGAGTGCTGAAGGAGAAGCCAGTTTGTGCAGAGAGAAGGAGATGGGGAACAGAGGTGGATAAGGCTGGTGAGGTAGAAACCTTTGATTCTAGGAAACTCAGATAAGTCAGTGGCTTTGGGAGCCCTGAATGGAAAGGAAAGTGTTTTCCCATTGTGTGTATTTTCTCGCCCGCCAGGTGCAAGCTAGGATTAAAGCTAATGGCCCACAAGTTGGCTCCGTTGTTTCATTACTGTCTGTCTGAATCAAATGCAAACCTGCATGGGCCAGGTGGCTGTGATGGTGGCCGTGGCTACCGGCTTTACATAAGTCTTAGGCTATAATGACTTTGCCAGCTTACAGCCTGTCTCCCACACCCAATGCAAACTATAAGCGAGCAAACATATATATCATATTTACAAACTATTTGACCGACACCCCCCCCTAAGAAATTTCCAGATAGGATTTTAACAAAATTAAAATGAGATGCAACTCACTTAAATAACTTTCATGGGGTTCAACAAGAGTGTCACACTGCAGTCAAAACTGTTATCAGTAAGGTCTAACTTCAGTCTCCATCCACATTCCCTTTCCTTGAGTTGTGGAAAAGCTACATTTGTAAACAAAAATTGTCATAAAAAGGAGCAAAGATAAGAGACTTTTGACAATTAAAAATGACTGTTATAACTAATTTGATAGAAAGGGTAGGCAAAAAAGAAGAGCAAGTCTCCCAAAACACTTACAAATGGAGAATTAACAGAAAGGGGTGGGGGAGTAACCAGGGAATCAACTGAGGGAGGAAGCTCATGAACACAAACAAGAAGAAACTAAGAAAATGAAAAGAAAAAACTGGAAACAGATTTCCTGAGCCGATCAAAGATGGAAGCCACGAGATAAGGGCAACCAGAAAATGCCTAACAGGATGACCTAAAGCAGTGGTTCAACCCCCGGCTGCGGACCGGTACCAGTCTGTAGAGAAAGAATAAATAACTTACATTATTTCTGTTTTATTTATATTTAAGTCTGGCCTGACCAGGCAGTGGCGCAGTGGATAGAGCGTTGGACTGGGATGCAGAGGACCCGGGTTCAAGACCCCGAGGTCACCAGCTTGAGTGCGGGCTCATCTGATTTGAGGAAAAGCTCACCAGCTTGGACCCAAGGTTGCTGGCTCCAGCAAGGGGTTACTCGGTCTGCTGAAGGCCCGTGGTCAAGGCACATGAGAAAGCAATCAATGAGCAACTAAGGTGTTGCAACGCACAATGAAAAACTAATGATTGATGCTTCTCATCTCTCTCTGTTCCTGTCTGTCTGTCCGTGTCTATCCCTCTCTCTGACTCACTCTCTGTCTCTGTAAAAAATAAATAAATAAATAAAAATTTTTTTAAAACTTTTATATTTAAGTCTGAACAATGTTTTATTTTTTAAAAATGACCAGATTCCCTCTGTTACATCCGTCTAAGACTCACTGTTGACACTTGTCTCGGTCACATGATACATTTATCTGTCCCACCCTAAAGGCCGGTCCATGAAAATATTTATTTATTTATTTTTTTTTTTTTTTCTGAAGCTGGAAACAAGGAGAGACAGACAGACTCCCGCATGCGCCCGACCGGGATCCACCCAGCACACCCACCAGGGGGCGATGTTCTGCCCATCTGGAGCATCACTATGTTGCGACCAGAGCCACTCTAGTGCCTGAGGCAGAGGCCACAGAGCCATCCCCAGCGCCCGGGCCATCTTTGCTCCAATGGAGACTTGGCTGTGGGAGGGGAAGAGAGAGACAGAGAGGAAGGAGAGGGGGAGGGGTGGAGAAGCAGATGGGTGCTTCTCCTGTGTGCCCTGGCCGGGAATCAAACCCGGGACTTCTGCACACCAGGCCGACGCTCTACCACTGAGCCAACCAGCCAGGGCCAATATTTATATTTTCTGACATTAAACTGGTCTATGGCCCAAAAAAGGTTGGGGACCACTGACCTAAAAAACACCCATCCTGTGTTAAGTTAATGAGATTTCAGATCACCGAAGATAATGTTAAGATTCAAAACTGACTGCTAAAAAGGGACAAGTTACCTACAGAAGGAGAATCACAGAGGAACCTGACTTCCCACCAACAACCTCGTGGCTAGTAGACAACAAAGTAATCTTTTAAAGTTATAAGGACAAATTATTTTGACCCTAGCATTTTATTTCACAGCGAAACAATGCATTTTTAGAAAATAAAAGTTTTGCATTTTTAGAAAATAAATGTTTATCTTTAATTGTTTGTTAAAATTAACTTGAGGCTGTAAAAAACAAAACAAAACAAAACAAAACATGAGAAAGAAGACATGAACTCTAAGAGATATTATAACATGAGTTCAGTAAAAATATATCCCAGAGGGGACTTGGGCAACAGAACTATAAAACAGTGTGTTGGTCAAATAAGTTTGTAAATATGATGTATATGTTTGCTCGCTTATAGTTTGCATTGGGTGTGGGAGACAGGCTGTAAGCTCACAAGGTCTTCATAGCCTGAGGCTTAGTTTTTTTTGTTTTGTTTTGTTTTTTGTATTTTTCTGAAGCTGGAAACGGGGAGAGACAGTCAGACAGACTCCCGCATGCACCCGACCGGGATCCACCCGGCTCTGCCCACCAGGGGGCGATGCTCTGCCCCAGCGCCCAGGCCATCTTTGCTCCAATGGAGCCTTGGCTGTGGGAGGGGAAGAGAGAGACAGAGAGGAAGAAGGGGTGGGGGTGGAGAAGCAAATGGGCACTTCTCCTATGTGCCCTGGCTGGGAATCGAACCCAGGTCCCCTGCATGCCAGGCCGACGCTCTACCGCTGAGCCAACTGGCCAGGGCGGGGCTTAGTTTTAAGACTAAGCCTTTTCCACTCTTTTAATACTAAGATCTTTTGAACATCTTTCTAATACTAAGATCTTCTCAAAACTAAGCTTTTCCCCACACCATTGACTGTTGCATGATGTGGGGCCGTGTACTCTTATGAGGAATCCCATTTATGCCTCAGATAAGTGGCTTTGTATCAGAGGCTTCCTTATTTGTATATTGGCTTAAAGGCTTTAATTTATACACTATAAATTAAGGCACACCGGGACTCTCTCTCTCAGATCCGGCCATCAGCATTGCAGGGGATAGGCAGCCAAGATGGTGGAGTGCTGAAAGAGAAGCCAGTTTGTGCAGAATTTGTGCAGAGTTTGTGCAGAAAGAAGGAGATGGGGAACAGAGGTGAATAGGCTGGTGGGACCTTTGATTCCGGAAATACTCAGAAAAGTCAGTGGCTTTGGGAGCCCTGAAGAGAAAGGGAAGTGTTTTCCCACTGTGTGTATTTTCTCGCCCACCAGGTGTGAGCTAGGATTAAAGGTAATGGCCCACCAGTTCTTGGCTCTGTTGTTTCATTACTGTCTGCCGAATCAAATGCTAACCTGCACGGGCCAGGCAGCTGTGATAGTGGCCATGGCTACTGGCTTCACACAGTGGTTGTACAATGGAGGAGGGAGGTTGGGGGATTCAAGGAAAACATACCTGAGGAAAAAATATATTCCATTTTACTCTTTCTTAAATAAAGAAGCAAATTGAGCTTAGCAATTGGATTAAAACCTATGTTAATTTTGTCATGGTGGGGAGGGGAAAAGACTGCCAATTAGAAACTCCACAAAAAATTAGTTGGATAAGACAAAAATAATTTTTTAAAAAATTTTATTTCGAAAATTAACTTTAACAGGGTGACATTGATCAATAAGAGTACATAGGTTTCAGGTAAACATTTCTATAGCATTTGAACTATTGCATATGTTGTATACCCATCACCCAAAGTCAAATCATTTTCCGTCACCTTATATTTGTTCCTCTTTACACCCTTCTCCCACCTCCTCCCTCACTCCCTTCCCAAATGTTCCCTTCCCCCTGGTAACCACTTCACTTTTATCATGTCCATGAGTCTCAGTTTTATATCCCACCTATGTGTGAAATCATACAGTTCTTAGCTTTTTCCGATTTACTTATTTCACTCAGTATAACATTCTCAAGGTCCATCCATGTTATTGTAAATGTCACTATGTCATCATTTCTTCTGGCTGAGTAGTATTCCATTGTATAGATGTACCACATTGTAAGGGTCAAGAAGTTTCTTGGACAGTGAGGTGGTGCTGAGGGAAAAGAATGGCCGAGGAGTCGACATGGGGAGAGAATGTTATAGAAGCTGTTACTTTAATTCTCAAGGCCAGTTTTTTTATACCATGCAGAAGAGTTCACACATGCACAACCCCTTTCTGCTGAAGTAAACTATAGATAAGGCAGTGAGCTATATAACTGCGAGAGTAATGGTGCATGCACTCCCACTTCTGGGCCATGTCTTTGGCACAGCTACTGCACAGGTGCTCTAGGCTCTAGCTCATAGCTGGGCTCTCACACACATCTTCTTTATCTAATCCTCCATAAGGGACATTTTGTTTCCATGTCTTAGCCACTGTGAACAATGAATGCTGCAATGAACATGGGGCTGTGTGTGTCTTACATGGGGTTGTGTGTGTCTTTATGTACCAATGTTTTCAAGTTTTGGGGTAGATTCCCAGTAGAGGGATTGTTGGGTCATATGTAGTTCTATTCTTAATTTTTTGAGGAGCCACCATACTTTCTTCCATAATGGTTGTACTAATTTGCATTCCCACCAGCAGTGAATGAGGGTTCCTTTTTCTCCACAGCCTCTCCAACACTTGTTATTACCTGTCTTGTTGATAGTAGCCAATCTAACAGTTGTGAGGTGGTATTGCATTGTAGTTTTGATTGGCATTTCTCTAATAGCTAATGAAGATGAGCATCTTTTCATATATTGTTGGCCATTTGTATGTCCTCTTGGGAGAAGTATCTGTTCAGAAGTATTTGCTTGTTTGTTTCTGAGCTTTGTGAGTTCTTTATGTATTTTGGATATTAACCCCTTATCAGAGCTGTAGTTTGCAAATATCATCTCTCATTTAGTTGGCTGCCTATTTGTTTTGTTGTCAGTTTCTTTTGCTGTGCAGAAGCTTTTTAGTTTTGATATAGTCCCATTCATTTACTGACAAAAAATAATTCAAATATGAAACTAAAATACGGTATGGCATTGAGCAATTAAGTGGAGTAAAAACATTAAAACAGAAGGAAAACTTGTGTAGTAGAAACTCTGGTATTCTTCAAGGCTGGACCTGTCTTCAGAACTGACTCATTCATCTCCCAGCTGTAGATAATAACAAATGATAACTGCTCACCAACTTCTTCCTCTCTGGGAATGGCCCTCAGCTCCAAGGAACCGTCCTTCCCAAGGTTACATTCCCCATAGGATTGATTATCTAAGACTTTAGTTGCAACCATGTTGCACATCAGTCTTTCCCTCTGCCCAATCCTGCCTTCCTCTTGCCTTCAATTCCTTACACACTTTCCATTCTTACTTCTTTGTGAATGACTCTCCCAAGAGCCATCCCCATATAATTCTCTACCTCAGAATCTGTTTCCAGGGAGGTCACTCTAAGGCATACATGTAATGCCACTGTAAAGCCAGTAGCTGCAGCCACCATCACAGCCGCCTGGCCCGTGCAGGTTCACATTTGATTCAGACAGACAGTAATGAAACAACAGAGCCAAGAACTGGTGGGCCATTACCTTTAATCCTAGTTTGCACCTGGCAGGGAAGAAATACACAGTGGGAAGACACTTCCCTTTCCATTCAGGGCTCCCAAAGCCACTGATTCATCTGAGTATTCCCGGAATCAAAGGCCCCAAACAGCCTTATTCACCTCTATTCCCCATCTCCTTCTCTCTGCACAATCTCCACATAAACTGCCTTCTCCTTCAGCACTTAGCCTTCTTGGCTGCCTCTCCCTGAGCAATGCTAATTTCAAGAACCAAGAGAGAGAGCCCCTGGTCTCCCTTATTTTGTAGTGTATAAATTAAAGCCTTTAAGCCAGTATACAAATAAGGAAGACTCTGATACAAAGCCACTTATCTGAGGCATAAATGGGATTCCTCATAAGAGTGCACCACCCCACATCATGCAACAGTCAAGGGTGTGGGGAAAAGCTTGGTTGTTAGAAGACCTTAGTATTAGAAAGATGTTGAAAAAATCTTAATATTAAAAGGGTAGAAAAGGTTTAGTCTTAAAACTAAGCCTCAGGCTATAAGGATCTTGCCAGCTTACAGCCTGTCTCCCACACCCAGTTCAAACTATAAGCGAGCAAACATATATATCATATTTACAAACTTATTTGACTAACAGTCACAAAGGTCAAAGGGAGCATGGAGCATTCTGAAAATTGCACATGGTTCTCCCTCTTGTGGACTGTGGCATAGGATTTATGCGCAGAGATGGAGAGGTAGAGGAGAGAAAATTAACAGCTATGTGGAGGCCACAGAGTAAAGAGACTGACTGCCCCATTGTAGAGTCTGCATAGAAAGCCTGAGCTGTCTTACCCCAATCATTTACCTTCTCTGAACCTTGATATCTTCATCTGTAAAGTGGATTTTAAAAAAACCCTGGGCTCTTGTGAGAAAAATGAGATACTACCTACAAAATGTCTATTTGATGAGATTCAAACAGACATTATTAGCAGACTTCAATCTGTGATGTTAGAGCATGCCTTCCGGCCTGAAAAAGAGTGCAACTACAAGTCTATTTGCAACAAGAACTAAAAGAATTCTATCCTATGGGGAAAGGGAATCAGATACATAAGCCAATTTAATGACAGGGGTTGTTGGAGGAAGGTACAATTTGAGTTAAGAAGTGTCACTTGGGTTTGTCCAACCTACCCTCATTGCCTCCGCTCCCAACCCCAGTGAATGTCTTTTAAGTTTGTGGTGATAGGGGTTTGGGGAGAGTGGAGAGAAGGAGAGGGACAAAAGAAAGAAATCAAGGAGGAAAAGTTAGGAATAAACACAGGAAGAGCTGCCATAGTTGAGCTCTGTGAGACACCGCAAATATCTCTGCTTCATCATGCGACTCAAAATAAGGAGAGGGAGATTTTATCTACTTCTGCCAGGAATAGAATGTGGCTCTGACATCCTGAAGGCTGAAACAGTGTGATTCACAGTTGCCACCTAACGAATCCCATACCTCAGCAGCAATGCTACTCAGCCAAAGAACTAGATCCCAAGGGGAGCCACTGTGTGACGGACCCCAGACGTAGTGCAATGCCAAGGACTGGAGGACTCCGCAGAAAAGAAAGCAGAAGAAAGCCAGAGAAGCAGGGTGAAAACATGGGGGTCACGGGTGATTTCCTGGACCCTCTTCCAAACGTAGAGGTCCTGCAGTTAGAGATGAGAGGAAATCAGAGAAATATATGCTGTCTTTAATATCATCCCTTTTCAACCAGGATTTATATATCCTGGGAAAGCATAATAATAATTACTAGTATTGCTCAGCAGATCATAGCAATCTTTAAAAATATCTTTCATTTCTTCTTTATCATTGCCTAACTTAATCCTCTACAAATAGAGTGCTGAATGAATGTTGACTGACTAAATGAATGAATAAATGCATGACTACTTCATTATATCAGTTTTCCCTGAAATTGGAATCTAAAATGACAAAATAAACAAACAAAATTAAAACAGGTTCATCAGTACAGAGCACAGACTGATGGTTGCTGGAAAGAAAGGAAGTTGGAGACTGAGTGAAAAAGGTAAAAGGATGAAGAACTACACATTGGTAGTTACAGAATAGTCACAGGATATAAAGTACAGCATAGGGAATATAGTCATTAATATTGTGATAACTATACAGTGGTACCTTGAGATACGAGCAGACCAACATGCTTTTTTAAAGATATGAGCTGCAACTCGGTCTGTATTTTTGTTCAAGATCCAAGTGAAATTCTGAGATACGAGTAGTGATTCAAGAAGCTGCCGCTAGTTGGCACAGGGGTCCAATATCAGCAGCACAACACCAGCATCTCGTTCTTACTCACGTGTTACCCACAGAATCAAGTCGAATCTTGTGCGCTGTACTTGTTCTTGCATAATTTTTGCATTTTTTACTAACTTTCTTTGTGTGCTATCATGTGGCCGAAGAAAGTGAGTGTACAGGACAGTGGTGAGAAGAAGAAGAGAATGATGTTGATAGAAGTAAAGCAAGAAATAATAGAAAAACATGAGAGTGGTGTATGAGTGATTGAACTGGCAAGGCTGTACGACCGCAGTACATCTACAATTTGTGCCATCCTTAAACAAAAGGATGCTATCAAAAGTGCAAATCCAGTGAAAGGAACTACAATTCTGTCCCAATTAAGGACAAATATTTATGAAGAAATGGAGAAGCTTCTGCTGATGTGGGTGAAAGAGAAAGAGCTGGTAGGAGATACAGTGACGGAGACTGTAATATGCGAAAAGGCACATATTATCATATTTATGGTGACTTGAAGAAGAAAGAATCATCAACCTCAAAAGAGGCAGCAGAAGATACATTTAAGGCAAGTCACAGCTGGTTTGAAAATTTCAAGAAGAGATCTGGCATCCACTCGGTGGTGAGGCATGGTGAAGCTGGGAGTGCTGACCTTAGGCAGCTGAGGAGTACATTGCACGTTTTGCTGTGCTTATCGCAAAGTAAGGCTACATCCCGCAACAAGTGTTCAACTGTGACGAAACAGGATTGTTTTGGAAAAAAAGTGCCCTGGAGGACTTTCATCACCGCAGAGGAGAAGAAGCTGCCAGGCCATAAACCCATGAAGGACCGTCTGACCCTTGCATTGTGTGCAAATGCTAGCAGTGACTGTAAAGTAAAGCCACTGCTAGTGTATCATTCTGAAAATCCTTGAGCCTTTAAGACTCACAAGATTCTTAAAGAAAAACTGCAGGTTATGTGGCGTGCCAATGCTAGGGCATGGGTTATGCGGCAGTTTTTTATTGAGTGGGTAAATCTCATCTTTGGTCCTGCAGTGAAGAAATATCTTCAAGAAAATAAACTCCCAATGAAAGCATTACTAATCCTTGAAAATGCTCCAGCCCACCCACCTGGTCTTGAAGATGACATTCTCAATGAGTTCAAATTCGTGAAAATCCTCTATCTCCCACCCAACACGACTTCAGTCTTGCAACCTATGGATCAGCAGATCATTTCCAACTTTAAAAAGCTTTACACAAAGCACTTGTTCCACCACTGCTTTGAGGTGACTGAGAATACAATTCTAACCTTTTGAGAGTTTTGGAAAGATCACTACAACATTGTGATATGTTTACGCATTATTGACTTGGCATGGCAAGAGGTTACAAGAAGAACCTTGAACTCAGCATGGAAAAAGTTATGGCCTGATGTTGTTGCAGACAGGGACTTCGAAGGATTCGAACCAGAGACTGAGACCAAGGTAGAAGTGTTGGAGGAAACTGTCCCTTGGAAAGTCGATGGGTTTGGAGGTAGATGAGGGTGGCGTAAATGAGCTCGTTGAGGAACATGAGGAGGAACTCTCAACTGAGGAGTTGAAGGAGCTACAGATGATGCAACATACGGAGCTTCTGCAAGAGATTAGTAGTGAGGAGGAGGTAGAGTGGGAGGAAGTGATTTCTACAAGTGAAATTAAAGACATGCTGGCAACGTGGGAGAAGCTTTCAAGTTTCATTGAAAAGAAACACCCAGAAAAAGTTTCAACTGGTTGTGTGAAGCACTTTTTAATGACACTTGTTTGTCACATTTCCGTAACATTTTAAAAGGCAGGCAAACCTCTTTGGATAGATTTTTATTCGAAAGTCCTTCAAGTGAAAGTGCCGAAAGTGCAGCCAAAAAGGCAAAAACAGGTGACGATTAAATGAAAAATATGTAATGTTAAGCTTAGGTTAAGTTTAAAGTTAAGAAAGTGCATTTTTTTACAATTAAGTTTTTGTGGCCATTTTAAGTAAAGAAAGTGCAGTTTTAGTTTTGTTTAAAGTAAAGAAAATGCAGTTTTAGTTTACGATTAGTGTTAAGAAAGTGCAGTTTTAGTTTACGTGTCTACAGTGCCTGCATCCCTTGTTCCCTCCTCCTCCTTCGCCATTCACCTTCATTAGCCACACTCGTCTGTCTCCAACGTAAGAATACAGTACTAAATAACACTTTTTTCTTTTATTTCATATATTTTGTTATGCATTGGTAAAGTATACATGTGTGTTTCTTAATTAAAAACATGTCTTTTTTTCATAATTTAGGATGGTTTGGGGATGTTTCATAGGGCTGGAATGGATTAAATCTATTTCAGTTATTTTAAATGGAAGAAATTTGTTTGATATACAAGTTGACTGACTTATGAGCTCGGTTACAGAACGAATTAAACTCAGATCTCAAGGTACCTCTGTATATGGTGTCAGGTTGGGTACTGGAAATATCAGAGGGAACGATACGTGAAGTATATGATTGTCTAACCACTGTGCTCTATACCTGGAACTAATATAAAATAGTGAAAGTAAACCGAAATTGAAAAATTTTTAAATAAAACAGAGTAAGAAAAGGTATTATGAAAGCCTAAAGAATGGCAAATGAGTCTTATCATCAAAGGATAATAACTAATGAATGACATTGAAGTCCAAAGATTCTGAAATGTTCCAGAAGCACTCAAACTTCCATGCATATATCATCTACAAACACATCTAGAAATTCCTCTGGGATTGATATTATTTTCCATCTGTAACATCTCCTTGGGGTGGCAAATGTCATATGCTACTACTCCCTGGGTAAGTAGCGTATCCTTTCCCGGTGCGTGTTTGTCTAAAACTCTAAAGAGCATTATTTGTCATCAAACGTGTCTTTCCACAGGGCATAAACTGTGTATTCAGTGTTTGTTAATCAGAGTGCATCCTGAGCTGCACCAAAATGTGGATCAGTTTCTCCTGCTCAGCTGTGATAAGTTACAGATGTAAAACTTCCTTCTTACTGGCATTGCCAATAACAATGTGCTTTTGACTTCTGTTAAGAATTTAAAATGTAACAAGCAAAATCTTACACTCTAACCATACAGTCTCTCCAGAGTCAGAGGACATATCAAATTATTTCCTTTATAATTAAAATCTGATAGATGATATGGCTCCTCAGCCACCATCTTTCTTAAGAACAATGCAGGCCTGAAGGAGGCAGAACGACTTGCTTACTCAGTAATCCATCTCAGACCTTCCTTGCAGCTGGATGCTGATAAGGGACAATTGGGTCAGAGTGCAAACGATTTTAAGGAAATGTTGGGCCACTCCCAACCACAAACAGAAGGAGCTATCTTGCAGATGCCTTTGCCCAATAAACCCCTGCGCCATCCCTCCATCAGGGCTGATATGGTTTAGTCTGTCTCAGCTCGCCTGCACCCAGGTGTTTGAAAATAAATTTTCATTTTGGAAAATGTTATGTTTTTGGTTCACCCTGCAGTTTCCACCTTTCAAAATCTTTGTCCCAAGTAGAACTTCTACCAATTAGATCTCATCAGTATCCTTCTAGGCTAGGCCCCAGGACTTTTGAGTTTGAGCCCACTCTATTCAGAAACCTCAGGCTGAAAATAAACAAATAATAAATAAAAAGTTAGGATTGTTTTTTGGAGGGAGCGGTCTTTCAAATAATCATATGAACCAAAAAATTTTTTAAAGTTTTCTATTTCTTTTGTACTTTTTCTTTTTAACTGAAAAAGTTCCTATTTATTCCCTCCCTGTAACATATCTTGGCAGGAATGACCTGATTTCATCCAAAAATGATTCCTTTTCAACCCATTTTTCTCATCCGATTTTTTTCTCCTGCAAAGTTTCCTTAAATGTGGAATAATATGATTGCCATCAGCTGTAGTATGATCTATTTATTTGGTCTCCTTTTGGCTGTTTATCATTGGCTCCCCTACTTTAGATGGAATTAATCTCCTAAAAACAGATTATACTCTAAGATGTTTTATGGCTAAAAGCTCCATCAAGACTTTTTCACAACTTGCTAATGGAAGAGAAAGCGGCTGATAACCGTGTTCCAGGTGCTGTAATAAATGCTTACTACTGCATTCATCGAAGTCATCACTATTGTTTCACAGACATCAAGGAAACTTCTGTTTCATAAATCATTAAAAAATTTTCAGGACCTTTTTCATGAGCCAGAGATATTCTTAGAGTATTTAGCATCAATAACAATGAAAACCAACATGACAACATCTTAAGGAATATGAAACACTGTATGGGGAGTTAAAGCATACCTTTCATCCAGAAGGCTACTATAAATAAGTACCTTTCATCACCCCCCCTTACACACATGTGTGCTTGCATGGGCACACACACTTAGCCAACTTATTATTCCTAGAGCTAATTAAGGCTTTTTTTTTTAAAATAGGGATACTACAGCCAGACATAATACATAATGAAAATTTAAAATTTTAATCTACTTATATCCAGTAGATCTAAAATACGTAAATTAATTGAACATATTATTCATTTTGGGTGAACTAAACTCAAAATACTTTGCAATGGAGGATCTTGCTCAGTGAAAGTTTCTCACTGGCAAAACAGGTAAGTCTTATCAAAATAAGTGAACTTGACCTTAGACTCATTTCTCTTCTTCCAGTTGCTCTGGCGGAAACTCAGACTCACCTTGGATTTCTCTTTTCTTTCACAGCCCACATCCAACCATTAGCAAAACCCTGACAGCCAGTGTTCACCACCTGGTCCACGACTCTGTAAGCTGATTTTCCAGCTTCCTCCTTTCCCCTCTATAATCTATTCTCCACCAGAAGACAAACGCTCCTTTAAAAATGTCAGTCACATCTGTGCCATTCCTTTGCATCAAACTCTCCGACGGCTTCCATCTCACCGAGTATAAGCCAAAGACCTATCATGGTTCGGAAAGCCCTTCGTGGTCTAGCCACCCACTGCCTTTCTGACCTCAGCTCTTACCACCCTTGCCCTCATTTATGCTAATCTAGTCACACTGGCTACCTTCCTACTCCGCAGACACTTGACACGTCTATCTTTTGATCTTGCCTCGAGGTGGTCTTTGCACTTAATGTGCTTTCTGCCTAGAATAAATTTCTGCAAATATCCATGTGGCTGGCTTTCTCACTTGCTTCAGAACTCTGCCCAATTAGCACCTTATCAGAGAGGTCTGACCACTACACATAGAAGAGATCATGTTCTGGATCCCATTTATGTGCCTCTACATTCATTCTGTACCACCTGCCCCCACGTATCACCTATTTGCCTTACTCCTCAGATGGAGTAGTCCCAGCAAACACATTATCTATGACCAAAGCCGAGGTTGTCACTATCAGCTTCTCATCTCCTATTTTTGCTGGCTGACTCGGCTTTCTCTTCTGGGGTAAAGCCAGCCCTCTGTAGATCATCCAATATCCAGGTCCAACCCAAATGGACCTGTAAAAGTTCCAGTCTCCTCAGGAGCTGCCTAGAAAGGCTAAATAACACAAACCAAAAGTGGAACACTGTTAAGTGCACTTTAATCACTGGAAGACGACAGATGGAAAGAAACTGACAAAAATTCATCTCTTTTCTCTTCTCCTTTCCCCACCCCACTCCCCAAGCACAAAGCTCCATACGGTATCTGGGAATGTCCTGAGTGATCCAGCAACCAGGTGTTTCTTCTGAGTCTGTGGCCAGCTCACCTTTTGCTTTCCTGATTTCTTTGCTTAAAACCCTCTTTCCCCACATCTAAGCCCCTTATGCTGTCCTGTCATTAGTAATAACTATTGATTGCTGAACATATATGATGTGCCAGGAAATATGATAAACATTTAGTCATCACAACAATCCTGAAAAGTATGAAGTTGTCTTAAAACCTCTTCATATGGAAGTGTTTGGGAATTATTGTATTCCCCTCAGAGTTATTTGCCTAGGTAAAGCTGACATAGTCAACAGAAATGAATCACTCTGTTACAACTTCATGTACCAAGGTGCAAGGGAAAACACCTTCCTCATACTCCTCAATTCACCATCCTGCCCAAATCATTGATTCACGATTGCATCACGAGAATATGCTTTGTCTCTATATGTAATTTAAAGCTCCTTGAGATCACATGTGTCTTTTATTTCCTGGGTGTTCCAGGACAACTACATTTGTCTCCTAAATTGACTCCATCCTCTAGTCTCCCCGCTAGCCTAGTATTTGCCTTACTCTAGTCTGTATTTCCACCACCAGATTTATTGTCCAAGGGCAGTGGTGTCCACAGGGGTGGGGAGATGGGAGGGGGGGTACATATCCAGGGAATGAGCAAGATGATTTTTGTGTGTGTATAGAAAATAATTAGAACTTTTATATATTTATTGTTACCTAAAATATAAGAAAATGTGTAAGCTTAATTACATTTGATACATGGATCCATGCTATTGTCTTCCCTGGTGGATATGTCAGAATGTCAAGGGTACAATGATGCATGAGAGATTCAAACACAGAGGGTATGAGCAGAACCTCTTCACCTCTCTTCCACATTCAGTGCAGGACAGTTTAGGTATATGCACATGAGAGTGGGGTTACAAACGACATAACTCAGTCTTAACTAAGCTAACTCGGCAAACTGGACACCTGGCTCAAAGATTTCTTTAAAGAACTTATCAACAGAAGAGTGCCAATTTTGCAAGCTCAGTGAACAACAAAATGGAAGCGATAGCATGTCGACCCTTAGTACAAACTCTTCATCTAACACATTATAAACTTGTGACCAGAAATTAATTAGCATCCTGGCCGGAGAGCTTCGCTGGTTAGAGCATCATCCTGATACACAAAAGTTGCCAATTTGATCCCTTGGTCAGAGCACATACAGAAACAGATTAATGTTTCTGGGGTATCTTTTTATCTCTTTTTTCCTTCCTCTCACTCTAAAATCAATAAATAAACCTTAAAAAATTTTTAAAGAAAATTAATTGGCTTTAAAATATTCAAAATTATCTAGACCAGTGGTAGTCAATCTGGTCCCTACCGCCCACTAGTGGGCATTCCAGCTTTCATGGTGGGCAGTAGTGGAGCAACCAAAGTATAAATAAAAAGATAGATTTAACTATAGTAAGTTGTTTTATAAAGATTTATTCTGCCAAACTTAGGAAAAATCCAACATAAAGTACTTGGTAAGTAATTATTACTATATGTTTTAACTTGCTGTAACTCTGCTTTATAAATTTTATAAAGTAAAGTTACTTCCCTACTTTATAAATCACCGTTACTGTGAGCCGGTGGGTGGTTAGAAAATTTTACTACTAACAGAGATACAAAAGTGGGTGGTAGGTATAAAAAGGTTGACTACTCCTGATCCATACCATTTAAAATATGGATATACATTTATTTTCATTAGCAAAAACTGATATAAACATATTGAATTGTGCTTTGAAATAATAGCTAATATGAACCAATCACAATTAACCAGACATTTAAAAAATAAATGTTGAATATATAGAAACAAGCCTTTACTTTTTTTTCAAAGATATTTAAATTAGGCAATACTCAACCAATTATTTTACCTATTTCATTAAACATGTAGTTTCATTTGTTTTTTGTTTTTTGTTTTTTCTGAAGTTGGAAACGGGGAGGCAGTCAGACTTCCGCATGCGCCTGACCAGGATTCACCCGGCATGCCCACCAGAGGCGATGCTCTGCCCATCTGGGGCGTCACTCTGTTGCAACCAGGGCCATTCTAGCACCTGAGGCAGAGGCCGTGGAGCCATCCTCAGCGCCCGGGCCAACTTTGCTCCAATGGAGCCTTGGCTGCAGGAGGGGAAGAGGGAGACAGAGAGGAAGGAGAGGGGGAGGTGTGGAGAAGCAGATGGGTGCTTCTCCTGTGTGCCCTGGCCAGGAATTGAACCCGGGACTCCTGCACGCCAGACCAATGCTCTACCACTGAGCTAACTGGCCAGGGCCTGTAGTTTCGTTTTAACAGTGAAAAACAAAAAGCTACATGTTATTACAGAAATTCTATATTTTTTTTGTTTTGATGAATGCTGAAATAATATACACTAAATCATATGGTACAAACACTTGTAAGCAAATAGAGGACTTTTTAACTAGTTTAAACTCTTTCGAAGAATTTCAGTGAAACTTGAACCCATTTTGATAAGTTGCGTGAAAAATGCTGCTGAAATTTTTTTCAAATAATAATTGCAATAAATTACACCGTGTTATGAAGCTTAATATAGAATTTGAATGAAAGTACCAATATTCCTATTTTACCAAGTCTCCACTTATGGTTTTTGCTAGGTTGTATTTCAGTAGTAATACACAGGATGAATTTCTTTTTTCTTTTTCCTTCAAACCCCTAAAGTAAAATACACTGATGAGAAATATTCTCAACAGTAAATAAGTTCCTTAATGGTAAAGCTGTGTTAAGTAATGGAGTCACTCCTTTAACCAAAAATTTAAAAAGATTTTGGCTAAGGTGGCTGAGACCCTGCCCGTGGGACATCCACTCACCCTGCTATATATAGGCAAGCTTTTGCAGCTATGCACACAAAGAACTGCGGGATGTCATTGATGCAGTTAATTTTATTTTCTTTTTAATCTTTAAAATAGATTTGGCTCATTAGAATACACTGAAATGGGGAGCAACCGTGAACATATTTTCTACAATACAGGGATTTGCTCCAGGCAAAGGATTCAAATGAGCTAAAAACATATACTATTTACAAGACAAGTCTCCCAAACATGCTGACCTTTCTGTGATGACAAATGGACTGTCCACAGCATGCTACCTATCAAGTATTCTTTCTAAATAACAATTGAAATAATAACAACACTAATAAACACAATCTGTCCCTATGAGGTGAATGTAAAGTTTCAATAGTGAATAAGCAGAAACGGTCCTTCTAAAGAAGCTCATGCTACTAACAGGGCATTTTGGAAAAGGATCTGGAGAAATTTTCCATTGTTATGTGATCTAGATGCCAAAACTAAGATTAGTGAATCCATTATCTATTTCTTTAATTAATTAATTTATTTATTCATTTTTTTAGAGAGGAGAGGGAGAGACAGAGAGAGAGAAAGGAGAGACAGAGAAAGAGAAGGGGAGGAGGAGCTGGAAGCATCAACTCCCATATGTGCCTTGACCAGGCAAGCCCAGGGTTTCGAACTGGCGACCTCAGCATTTCCAGGACAACGTTTTATCCACTGCGCCACCACAGGTCAGGCCGTTATCTATTTTTAAATATCTCATATCAGCACATTCTAACAATGTGGAACCAAGATTTTTTTAAACCAGTTTAAAACTCTTCCAAAGAATTGCATTAGCATTTGAACCAATTTCGATAATGAAAAGTGGTAACACCTGCCTATTGCTTGGCAAGAACAGCTAATTGACATCGGAGAAAATGGAAATCTACTAGCTAAATTTTAACAAAAGCCCTCCTATAACTGGTGAATGGGATTTAGTACAAACATTCAGTAAGGAAATTCTTCCATTTTGATGTGTGTTTTGTGAAAAATACTTTTCAGTTGCAAAAACCATTACAACAAAGTACTGAGAATGAAAAGTGAATTTAAGAAACATTCAAATGACTGTATCACAATTTTTTTAAGTTTTCAAAACTAGTGCAGTATATTCAAACATAGTAATAATTTTAGTGTGAGCAAAATGATTCTTGTACCATTAATCATAAAAATAAAACGATTGTTTACCTCATTATTAGCTCAGCCTCTTAGGGGTATAACTGGTATAGGCCCTAATACATAATATACTTAATATACATTAACAGACATTGACATGGTAGTTTGTGTATAATTTTAAAATAAATACCATATTTCCCCGTGTATATAAGACGATCCCATGTATAAGATGCACCTTAATTTGGGGGCTCGAAATTTGAAAAAAAAAATGTATTACATAAAGTTATTGAACTCAAGTTTTATTCATCATAAAATTTATACAGCTCCTCATCACTGTCAAAACTCCTATCCATTAGCTTGTCTTCATCTGTGTCTGATGACAAATCACTGTCTTCATATATTGTCTCGTCCTCAATTCTATCTATAGCATTTGAAATGCCACACTTCTTAAAAAACCTACAACCACTGTTAGAAGACGCACCCAGTTTTTAGACTCCAAATTTTTCAAAAAAGAGTGCATCTTATACATGGGGAAATACAGTAAATAACTATAGTGCGGGTGTGCATTGAATTTTTTTGTACTAATGAAAACGTGTAAACAGAAACTGTTGAAAGACCACACACCCTAAGTCAATGCTATTCCGTGTGTTCTGTGAGTCACAGCCACCCGCTTGACATGTAAGACTGTTGGAAGTGCACATTTGGGGGACCCAACACAGACCCACTAATGCAGAATCTCTGGGAGACAAAGCCAGAAACACGTTTTCACAAGACCCTGAAGAGATTCTCTGATGCACCGTAAAGTTTGAAATGTGTTGTCCTAAGGCTCAGATCAAGACTCTCTTTTTAAAAGTTGCCAGTTGCTTCTAAATTAAGTCCCAACTCACCGTATCCTTCAGTCTCTCCAAATACAGCCGAACCTCCGTTCATGGACTGTTTCTGTGACTCTCCATCACGTTCAGAAGCCCCAGGTGTTCCTGAGTGCCCACTTCTCCCTCCTCACTGCCTCCCTTCTGCTCTTTTCTTACCTAGGATTCCCTCCCAGCCCTATCATATCTGCTTAATCAAAATCTCATCATCCTCAACACTGCCTCAAAAGCTACCTATTCCAAGGTGCTTACCTGATCTTAGAAGAAGGCGTGGGAAGGTACCTACATATTCTCCTTACCTTTTTTTTTAATTCCCATCACATCTTATTTGTTTCTTTCCCCTGGCATTTAGCACTGACTATACTGTATTATGTGTTCTACACATTCAGGTACTTATCTAATTCCCTCTGTAGATTACAGGCTCCTTGAGAAAGGAACTTTCTTAATCTGCCTTTATCCCCTGGTTTAGCACAGGCCTGGAAGGTTCTCAATAGTTGGCTACACAGTGGAAATAAAGCCCCATAACTGAGCCCAGGGGACAATTACCTCCTCTTGGAGAATGAGGATTTCCCATGGGCTGTTCCATATACACCTGACCAGGGAACAATGCTGGTTGGAATGCCACAGGCCCACAGACACAGCTGGTTTGGTTTCATCCCAATAAATGCAGCCTGCCCTTCCTATCCATGGTTCTGCATCTGCAGATTCATCAGTCCTGGAAGGAAAAAACTATTTTTATATTTCCAATCTCAGTTTCCCAACCAGGGAGGGAAATGTTTTTAATAGCTTTTGGTTGAATCCACCAATGAGAAGGACCAAATGCAGAGTCAAAACCTACACCCGGGTTTTCAACCTGGGTGGTAGGTGTTGGTGTTCCTAATGACCCTCTCCCACCTGTTGTTCAGGAGTCAATTGTACTTGGGTCACTCTTTGGTTTTCTCTTACCCTCGTATTGAATTTCTGATTTGGATAATTCCTCCTTTTCACGTAGTCACAGCTGGGGGTTTAATAGTAGGAAGCAAATGATGATTTAAAAAAAAAATGATTATCATGTTTGAAGGCTTACCAGTGCCAGACATTATACCAAAAACTTCACATGATTATCTCATTCCGTCCTCTAATGTGCTCAGTTTGTGAGTGTATTGCCACTCCCATTGAACCAGATGAGGAAACAGGTGAACAAAGGTTAAGGATTGAGTAACTGGCTCAAGGTTACAGGGTTAATAGAATGGTAAACCAGGGTTGAAGTCCAGGCTGGCTGTCTCCAGAGACCTCAGAGTTAATCTCTACATTACCCTAATGAAAGATAACATTGCTACAGGTTCATCCTTATATCCAATTCACTAGCCCTTTATAACCATATGAAAAAGCCATGTGCATTAGAATCAATTTTTATGACAATATAAAAACTATGACTTTACTATATAAATTCAATTTAAATCTAGATCAAAGAAATCTAAATTACCCTTCATTTGGGCTATAATCTTATATTCTAAAGCTTAAATGCTTATAAGAAGGCTTTATCTAAGTTAAGATGACTAGCTCAAATATAAGCATAGTGTTAATACTACTTTTCCTCTAAAGTAATCAGTACAAAGAGTTCTATTCTTCCCATTGTAAAATATGCCATAGAACTTGAACTAGTAGGCAATCACTATCTTTTCTTCATAAGAAGAAAAAGCCTTTGAAATATGTACCATAACCTCTGAAAAATACAATTATCCTTCCCAAGAATTGAGACATTTATTTTCTGACAAAAACGATGGGCAATTGATCTATAGTTCTTTTCTTCCTCAAAAAAAATTATTGTATATTGTATAATGATCATTATAATTAAAAATTAAGATGGCTTGCAATAATTCCCCCATTATTTGATTCAAAATCTTTATAAAATATTGGCATTTTCCAACATTTATTTTTCCTGTCTATGTTCCATTTAAGGCCAAATTTTCAAACCCAGCTGCCAAATTACACATATAATTACTGCATTTGCGCACAAAAATGTGATAATTGCTTACACAATTTCAGAGGCCAGCTTGAGGCTCCTTTCCAAATTTGTTTTACATGTACAGTGCGGTATATGTAGTTTTATATACAAATGAGGGAAAGAAGAATTCATAGTTCTTCTGGGTGATGTGTGAAAATGGGTACAAAATAAAGCGTTTCTATAAATGTCTGGGCCCATCCTCATATTTTCTCCCCATCGACCTTTCTAAAAGAAGAGTCTTATAGAGCAGCTTAACCTTCAGCTGGTGTTGGAGTAATGGCAATGGTAGGGAAAGACACGTGCCCATTTTACTGGTGGTTGACATGTTGTCAACTTCTGTCTATGAATTGCTTCTTCTAGCTATGAATTGCTTCTGTCAGCATGGGTAAGAAAAGACAAAAGTGGTATATGGCCCACAATTGGAGTCAGCTAGGACAGCACCAACCTCAGCAAGGCAGAGTGACTGAGTGCTAGTGATTGGTGATTTACCCTTCCTACTCTTTGCCTGATGATAGGTGTACTGTTTGGCAAATGGACACCATGGACATGGTTTGCAGTCGGTATGACTAGTGGAAGGTTTGGCTCAAGGAAAGGCAAAGAAATAAGATCCAGCAAGTCACGCTCATTTGTGAGATGATCTGAGATACTTTTGTTTCTATACAAGTAAGGTAGAAAATTATGCCCCGTTCCACATCAGCTGAAACCTAGGTTCAAAAAATCTGCTTCCCAAACTCAAGGACTATGAATCCGATCTGCGATTTTGTCCAGATACCTGACTATGAAATTGACCACAAGCAATTAGGCCAGAAGTTTACTAAATATTGAAGGAAGCTCTGTTGCCAAAAAAAACCCTCAGAAAGAACACCCTCTTCATTGCCCACTAAAATAATCATGACATATCTGGAGTACTTAATATATATTAAGCAACTTTCTAAGCATTTTTCATGCATTGTTTCCCTTTTTACATGCTTAACATTTTGAAGGTAAGTACTATTATTATCCCCATTTTACATCTAAAGAGAATGAAACACAAAAGGTTTAAGAGATTTGCTCAAGATCATACAATTAGAAGGTAGAAAAGCCAATACTTGAACCCAGGTATTCTGCCACTAAAGTCTATACTCAATCGCAATGACATATTGCCTCTCAGATGAGGGACATAGAAGACAAGGGATAGCCTCTCAAAGAGAAGAGTTTATGCAACCAGTATGACCATCCAAAGAACTCAGGACTGGAATTTAGAGTCACACCATTTCTGTTCAGCAGTAATGATATTGTCATGGACTAATAATTAATTATGTTGAATGACATAGTAAGAAGTTTGGCCTTAATTTACTATAAGCAACAAGCAGCTTTTAAATATTAAAAGCTGACTATTGATATCTTATAGACAATATTCCTATTATTACCTACCAGAAACTTCATAGTATTTCTGTTCCTACAGAAATGATGAGGATACTTTTTCCCCAGGAAACATCTCAGGCATTGTGATTATTCTCCATAGGTATTTATGGAGCCATCATTTGAATATCTCTATTTCCTCAGGGTGCTGAAGGAGAAAACATTGATTATAGAATATTCTGAAAGGCATCCAGTGTGTATAAAACTAATAACAAGGCATATTGTGGTCATGGTAGAATTTCCAAAAAGGTAATGTTCATGGCTTCACTGTACCTACTTGTTTGGCAGTTTTTCTTTTGTATAAAATGTCTACTCATTATATTGTCTAGGTTTGTGTTGAATAAGTTTAGACAGATTTAACAAGATAGGAAAATCTGTATTCTTATACAAAATTTTGACAGCCCTAATAGATGTAAAAAATCTTTCTAATATCTTTTCCTAGGGGCTGTTAAATACAGTGGTCAACCACAAACATGTTCAGAATTTTCCTTTAATTGCCAGATTGGAAGATCAGCCTTAGACAAGTGATTTAAATTCCAGTATTTCTAAATGAGACCTACAGGAGACATATAGCATGAGCACAGTTTGTTCTGGGAATCTTCAGGATAAATGGGAGCGGGGCAGAGTAGAGAAGGAGGGTGACAACCATCTGAAGTTTTCAAAGACCCAAAAGTGTGCCGCCCAATAAAAAAGATAGGCAAAAGAAGAAAGAGAGAGAGAGAGAGAAAGAAAGAAAAGCTCTAAGATTTAATATCAATTTCTACCCAGTAATGGAATGTGGTGAATGCTACTCAGTTACTCAGCAGTCATACCAGTCCATTCTGTTTGCTACGCATAAGCAGTCCACAGGACGGAAACATGTGATAGATATATGATTTATTTAAAAACGCTTTCACCACAGCTGCTGCCTAAATGGTCATTGGTCGGTTAAAAGGTCACTAAAGATAATATAATAATTTAAAATGTGGGCTCTAGAACCAAGTTGGCTAAATGTAAAATAAGTTACCTCTTATTAATTAGCCAAATAATTATGAGCAAGTTAACTGCCTGTGCCTCTGTCTCTCATTTGTAAAATGGGAATAATAATATACCTGCCTAAAGTTCACTGGAATAAATAAAGTGTCACAAAATGCAGTGGCTTAAAGAGAAGCTTATTTCTTGCATGTAGCAGCCTGCAGTTTCTGGTCCAGTGGATGGAGTAGATCTGCTCTGCTCATTCATTCACAAGCCCAGGTTCCACTTATCTTGTTATTTTTCCCTATCCTCAGGGTCATTGAAATTGGGTCATGGGCGCAACTGTGAACCAGCTCACAGGAATGGATACCGAACACTGGTCCAGGGAAAATGGATTGTGTGTATGTGTATATTTTTTTTTCTTTTTTTTCTTCTGAAGCTGGAAACAGGGAGGCAGTCAGACAGACTCCACATGCGCCCGACAGGGATCCACCCAGCACGCCCACCAGGGGGTGATGCTCTGCCCATCCGGGGTGTCGCTCTGTCGCGACCAGAGCCAGAGCCATTCTAGCACCTGGGGCAGAGGCCAAGGAGCCATCCCCAGCGCCCGGGCCATCTTTTGCTCCAAAGGAGCCTCGGCTGCGGGAGGGGAAGAGAGAGACAGAGAGGAAGGAGAGGGGAAGGGGTGGAGAAGCAGATGGGTGCCTCTCCTGTGTGTCCTGGCCGGGAATCGAACCCGGGACTTCCACACGCCAGGCCGACACTCTACCACTGAGCCAACCGGCCAGGGCCTGGATTGTATATATTTTAAGAAGATGACTTACAAGTTATGCTTATCATTTCCACTCACATACTTTAAACATATTCACATACTTCAAAGGAAGCTGGGAAATATAGAGTCTAGCTGGAAGTCCACTTATACAGCTCTGTTTGGGGGTAGAAGGGAAAAATGGATTTTATTGAACAAAGAGAGTCTGTCATTCTACCTCGTAGGGTTTTACTGTGGAGTAAATAAGACGTGTACGCAGAGGAGCTTGCTAAGTGTTCTGTAATGGCTAACAATTGGTATTGCCAATTATGGATTCCTCACAAATATTCTATTTCTCCCTCTTCCAGGCACATGATAGGATGGCAATTCCTTGACATTTTTGATGATAGTCATTTGACTTTTGGGGGGCAATGACATGTGCAAGGCAGTCATGAGTGTTGCTTCTGGGAAGAAGAATTAAGAGCCAGTATGTCCTCATTTCTTCCCCCTGCCATGGCAATTATGAAAACACATGGTTGCCTGGATCCCTGAATAAACACAATGAGCAGAAGCCACCTGACAACCTATGGGCATGTAAATGGGCAAGAAAGAAACATCTGCTCTGTTATGCCACTGAGATTTCAGAACTGTTTGTTACTGCAGCATAACCTAGCTCATCTTGACTAACACATGAAAGTAGCAGGACGTTTGGCAGAGGAAGACTTTTAGGAGGTTTCTTTACCTTAGAGGTCTACAGTGTTAATTAATATCACTAAAAATAAAATTTGAAAATTGGCTGATTAGCTTGTGCGTTTCGTGGCTGCTATGGGATCATAGTTGATTATACTGAGACATACTAGGTATTAACGACTGTGCGTGGAAGACAAACCAATCTACCTGGGCTTAATTTTCTACTGTAGAAACTTGTTCATTAATTGCTAAGGTCTTCCTTCCAAATCTTCCTCGGAAAGCAAACTAGAGATTGCTATCTTCTGATTCATCTCCCCTGAAATAAGAAAGGTAGCCATCTGGCCACATCCATGGAAATGCCAATATCAAGGTATCAATCCTGAATAGATATATAAGTCTTGTGAAACTTTTTGCATTTCCTCAAATTTGGATCTTAGTATTTCTTATAGATGAACCCAGTCTTAGCAATTCAGAGAGTGCAAGGTAGATATTAAAGGTTGTACTTTCCTGCCAGGATCTAGAAAGTAGATAATGTGGGTTGCCTGTGAGAATGATGGACATAAAACAGTTGTAGTTATTACTTATGATTATTTACCATGTTAATTGTCAGTGTATTAAGTGCTTTATCCACATGACCTCATTTAATTCTCACAGCAGCCTCTTAAAGCAGGCACTACTAATATTCTCATTTTACAACTGAAGAAACAGAGACTTAGAAAAGTTATAGAGACATTTATTTCTTGCTCGTGTTACATGTCTATGGATTATGTGAAATGCCTAAAGTCACATAAAGACATAGCTGGAATTTGAACTCGGGCATGTGACTCCCAAAGCCCATGTGTACCTCCAATTCAAAGTGTTAGAGCCGAGATATGTTCAAAGATCTGTAGGAGAAAAGAAATAGCAAAGTACATAGATTAGTCAAGGATTCATTGAGAGCCCGGTCCTGACTTGATAGGAATTTGCCACATAAAAAAGGGGGAAGGACATTCAAGCTAAAGGAGAAGTCATCTTCACTGTGACCCTTATAACTAACCATGTTTCCAGTTTTACATAGGCTGCCAGGGAACTCAAAGTCAAATTTATAATACTCTTTCAGTAATTCTATAGACACTAATGATGTGAACATTTGGGTAGTAACCAAATCTTTATCAGAATTCCACTTCTACTTTTACTCTTTACCCAATTTTCCAATCTCTGTATGTTTTTATCCTGTATAATATAAAAATCTTTATACATGTCCTCCAATTCATTTTGGAGTAAAATTTAACTACTTAATATACAAATTAACAGGCAAAAATAAATGTTCTTTTTTTTAAAAGTTACCTCAGATCCTGTTTTTTAGCAATAACAATTTTAATACTAATTTTGTTTCCAAAAAATACAATAAATAAATAATAAAGGATAGTGTTTTCCCCCTGACAAGGCTACTCATTCCTCAAACATAAAGGCTCAATCTATCTGACTGGCAAAAACTCAAAAGTTTAATAATACTTGGTGCTAGTAAGGCTGAGGGGAAACAAGCAAGCTCATATATTGCTGGTAGAAATGTAAATTAACAAATTCTGTTGTTCTTTTTTTCTTTTTCTTTTTAGAGAGAGAGATGAGAAAGGAGAGAGATGAGAAGCATCAGCTCGTAGTTGCATCACTTTAGTTGTTCATTGACTGTTTCTCATATGTAAGTTAATAAATTTTTATAGAGGGCAATTTGGTAATACTAATCAAAATTACAAATTCAGAGAACCACTGACCGAGGGTTTTCTCATCTAAATATTTATCCTACAGATATTCTTTGTCTAGACAAAATGACATATGTACAAAATTATTCTGCAGCCTAATTTCTAACAACAAGTGATTGAAAACAAAATAAATGTTCAACAATAAAAGACTGAGTAAATAAGTTATTTTAGTTATCAAACATTTCTGTAGATCTTTGGCTTGCTCATAGTCTATGGATTCTTGACCTATGATGTCTGACAATTAAATAAAGCCAAGAAGTATCAAGCTTCATGCCATTTTTTTTTTTTTTACAATGCCTAATCATATTACCAGGCCAGTTTTTGCTGTCTATAAGAGTCACGGAGGTTAAATGGATTTCTAGTAAACAAGTATGTACATTATTTTCATTTATTCATTCAATTCATCTATTTGTTACCCATCAGTCACAGCACCTACTCTGCCCCAAGCACTCTACTAGGCATTTTGGAGGTCAAGGATCTAATTTGCATACATTATAGGCCACAGAGATTCCTTACTGATAACTGATGAGGCAGAAAACTCATGCACAGTGTACAACTATCAGGCGTAAAATTCAGATGTGAGTCAAGTAAAGGCAATGTTTTAATTCAAACATTTAATCTTTTTATAAGTTTGATAATGTTATATGAAACAGTTTCTACGTAGTTAATTACATTTGTCTCCCATTTCAATTACTAAGTGATCCAGTGCCATTATCATAACATTTGGAAGACATGACAGTAATAGTTTTCAGAAGCTAAGGTCCTAGCATTCGTTCTACCAGCTCATGGGCCCTAGTAAAAATTCAACCAATATTAGGCAGGAGGTAATTAAATGGAATGTCCCAATCTATCCCTCCCTGGGGGATATTTGATGGTGTTACAAAAGTACCATTATGTTTTCCAAATGGAAAGAATCTGTATTCAGTTTTTTGTTCCAATCAGGAAGGATCTCTTACTGTACTGAAGAACGATATTATTACGAAGAGAACATAACTACCAAAGAGACCAAAACCACAGCACAGTGTGTACAGAGAGTGGTTAGACATCCCTCTAAGTACCTGGAAGGGTTTTGATAGTATTTTGGTGATATAATTACCTGAGACCCAGGAATTCATTTAACCAGTGAGCATTTAATTGAGCTCCTACTATAGGCCAGGCATTGTAATTGGTTCTGGAATAACACAGCTGAACAAAACAAACATGACCTATGCCCTGAACAAACCATGCCTTGGAAACAAAGAGTATGAATACTTTCAAGCCAGGTGCCCCTAACATTCTGCAAGAAGCCTGCATTGGCCATCTAAAGAATCACTCTATTATTAACACCTTACTGGTGCCTTCTACCCCAATGCAGAACCTTCTAAATGTGGGTGGGACTGCTCACATGAGGCCAGATGCTAACACTGTCCCGCTTCTAATATGTCTAAGCATTTTACATAACATAATAAAAAATAATGACCTCCACAACACTTAGCACCCTACTATGAATCAAAAACAAAAAGGATTGTATTAGTTATCCATGGATGCATAACAAATTACCCCAAAATTTGCAGCTTAAAACAATAAATATTTATTATCTCACCATGGCTTTGGGTCAGAAATCCAGGATCAGGGTCACTTGTGAGTTTGCAGTTAAAATGTCCTCTTCAATTATCTGAAGGTTTAACTGGGGCTAGAGGGCCTGCTCTCAAGGTGAGTCACTCACGTGTCTGATGAGTTTTTAGCTGGAGCTCTCAGTTTCTCACCACAGGGACCTTCCCATAAGTCTGTTTGAATGTCCCCAAGACATGACAGCTGGCTTCCCCTAGAGAAAATGACCCTTGAACTAAAAAGATGGAAGCTATAAAGCTTTTATTAACCTAACCTCAAAAACCACACTCCATCTTTTCCACTATATTTTTATCCTTTAGAAACAATTCAATGGGTCTGGCCCACAGTCAGGTGAAAAGGAGTTAGCCTCCACCTTTTGAAAGGAAAGTTTCAAAATATTTGCAGACATGTTTTAAAACCACCGTTTTCATTCTGTTTGCTTCTAGTCCACTTCCCCCAACCCCAACCCACCCCCATCCTCAAATATTTCCTGCAAACCTGTAGTTCTCTAAAAAAATACAACTTTAACTTTGGCTAAGCTGGCATCGTGACCTTTGTGGATATGATAATCATGTGAACAACTTGCTATTTTCACCATGAAGGTAACTGATAACTCTGCATTTTTTTCTGAAATATTAGTTATGTTGTTAGTAGACCAGCCAGTCTTTCTGAAGACTGACTCCCTTTCACTCTCTGCAAGTGGGTTTTTCTCTCCTTTTCTAACTACTGTGCTCTGTGAGCATTCCTTTGACAGTGTCTGAATAGGACCTCCCACCTCAGCCTATAATTCTTCCAACCAGCCTCATAAAGGAAGGAAGTGGTAGAGAAATGGAAAACAAGATGGCCCAAGCAAGATCAGAGAGCAGCAGGAGCACACAAGGGGGAACCATTATATGTTTCTTCCTGCATTTTATATATCTGCCACTGTTACGGGAAATGTGTTTCCCAGGGTGCTGCTGCTCCTTCAGCCTGGATCCCAGAATTAATGTGCATGGAACAGAACCAGCCCAGGAATCTACAGACTGGCAGCAGGAAAGACAGCCACCCCAGCTGACCCTCAGATACATGAACAAGAATAAATAGTTAATAATTAAGCCATCAAATTTTGGTGTAATTTGTTAGGCAGCATAAGCTAGCTGATACACACCCAATTCTATGTAGTTAACTGTTCCGACACCAATAATCTGTGAGCAGGAAATATGACTGTGAAAGAAAACTACATCTTCTTCACAAACCACATGTTTGAGAAAGAAGGGGGACATGGTTCTCAGAAGAAGGTTGTGTCAGGAGTGGGGATGGTGCTGGGCACAGAAATCAATGGTGATGCACCTAAGTCTGGAATTTCCTAACCTCCATTTGTGTTTTCATCCCTTTGTTCCATAAACACCCCATCCAACAATTCTTTTTTTTTTTCCTCCTAAAACCTTTCTGCTGCAATTTAACAAAAATGCTTTTCTGGAGTTGGTGAGATTCAAAGGAGGCTTTTTGAGAAAGACAAAAACTGTGTGGTTTATGCCTGACCTGTGGTGGCGCAGTGGGATAAAGCGTCGACCTGGAACACTGAGGTTGCCAGTTCGAAACCTTGGGCTTGCCTGGTCAAGGCACATATGGGAGTTGATGCTTCCTGCTCCTCCCCCTTCTCTCTCTCTCTCTCTCTCTCTCTCTCTCTCCCCCCTCCTCCCCTCTCTCTAAAAAAAAATCAACAAATAAAATATTTAAAAAAAAAAACAAAACTGTGTGGTTTCCAGCAAAAAGCTCGGTAGTATGAGTGGAAAAGTGGAATGAGGTGTGGGCTGGAGAAGGTAGAAAGCAGGAGCTGCTGCCAAACAAGGAATCGCACATAAACCCCTGACACCAGGGGGGCGCCTGTGACTGGTCTGGTCTTTTCCAGCTTTGCTGCATCCTGTGGAGTGCCCTGGAAGAGTTCTCAGAGGAAAACTGTTGGAGAAGCCATTGAAAATGATGCCAAGCAAGAAAAAGCCAGAAGACTGGAAAGCACAAAATGGCAGCCATTGTTGGCATGTTTCTGTGGGCTTTTTATAAACCACTATTCTGTCTTGTTTTCCTCTTCACTCCACATATCACCATCAACAGAACTAACTGGAAGTTATGAAATGCATACTTGGGAGCCTGCATATGTACTATCCCTCAATCATAATGATAGCTTGTTCTTTAAACCAGAATTTCCCTGTAACACATCACTAATCATTTGGGGGTTTGAGTCCTCTATGTGAAGTGTGCCACATGTCCTGTCGAAATCACTTCTTATAGCTGTGTAACAATTGTGGGTGGCCTGTGATCACCTCGTCAATGTGTCTTTTACACCCAGAACTGGTTGCCAGATTCCACGTTACTTCTCAGTCCCCACCCCTCCCCACAACTTACTCTCCATATATCATCCCCTTCCTTGTTTTTTGCTGGCAGTTGCTGGGGCCAAACAGCAATTTGCAGCTATTTATGCCGCTTAAACCCTATTGTCAACATCCTTATCCTCAATGCAAAACCATTGCAATGGTGTGAGCTGAGCTTTTCAGGAATAACTGTGAGCAGGGGAGGAAGACGGGCTGAGGTTGACAGAAGAGAGGCTTCCTGGGGTCCTCAGCCAAAACACACATTGTTGTCTAGCTGCTTTTTTCTCTTCCTCGCCTCTATTTGGGGTTCATTTCTATTTGGAAGTGAAAACAGATCACAGCTTGCTGTTTGTTTGCGATTGTCAGGTCAGACCAAGCACTCAGGGAGAGGGTGGTATAGTTGTGTGCATAGAATTTTCTTGGCAGTTTAATAGGGATGACGGAATTTGTCTACGTTTGTATAGCACCCTCTCTCCTGGGCTCTCAAAAGACTCCCCAAACAGAACTTAATCCTCCCAGATGTCAAGTGTGGCATGGGACACTGTCCTTCTCCTCTGTCAAGCCTGTTTACTAGGGTATAAGTCAAGGAGTGCAGGTGAGAGCCAAAGGGAGGAGGGAGGTGAAGCCTGACACTTGCTTAGAGAACCAGATGCAACCTTTGTGTTATTATAAAAAAGAAATGTATTGGCCCTGGCTGGTTGGCTCAGCGGTAGAGCGTCGGCCTGGCGTGTGGGGGACCCGGGTTTGATTCCCGGCCAGGGCACATAGGAGAAGCGCCCATTTGCTTCTCCATCCCCCCCTTCCTTCCTCTCTGTCTCTCTCTTCCCCTCCCACCGCCAAGGCTCCATTGGAGCAAAGATGGCCCGGGCGCTGGGGATGGCTCCTTGGCCTCTGCCCCAGGCGCTGGAGTGGCTCTGGTCACAGCAGAGCGTCGCCCCTGGTGGGCGTGCCGGGTGGATCCCGGTCGGGCGCATGCGGGAGTCTGTCTGACTGTCTCTTCCCGTTTCCAGCTTCAGAAGAATACAAAAGAAAAAAAAAAAAAAAGAAATGTATCCCCTCTGTGCGCATGCATTTCCAAAAGGCACACTTCCCTCTAGACTGACAGTCCCATGCCAGGGCACACAGCTTTGGTGAATGAAATGGGGTCAGGATTTAGGTACCCACTCATCCCTTCATCCAGGCACTTTTATACACAGCACAACTGTACAGGTTGGCCCCGAGTCCTCACATCCTGTGATTTGAACCAGCTTTTGTGCTTAGTGTTAGAATTTTGCCAAAAGACTCACTCTATCCCTATTACACAATCGACCAATGAGAAGACCATCAATATCTTAACATCTGATTTGAAAATTACAGTTTAAGACCTCTAAGCATCTTTGTAAGCATCATCTCATTTATTCAGTAAATATGTAGTAAGCACTTATATACAAAGCACTAACTTCCCCTAACCTCTACCCCCCCAAGCCTAAAACCCTGTGGGAAGGCAACAAAAATTGCAATAAATAACTATACCTGTGGTAGGTAGTTTTCAAACATGGGCCACGATGATCCTCACCTCCTGGTATAAACGCTCTTCTTTATTCCCCTGCCCTTGAATGTGGGCCAAGCTTAGTGACTAAAGAATTCTAACACAATCAAGTGATTAGAATACAGCAAAAGTGATGGCATACCCCTCCTCTTGTGAAAAGGGTACACGACTTCCACTCCGCTAGCGCTTGCTCTCTCTGATATAGCATTCAGCGATACTGTGAGATGTTGTACAGAGAGACCCATATGGCAAAGAACCGAGGGAGGCCTCTGGCCAACAGCTTTTGAGGAATGAGGCCTCAGTCCAACAAACCCATGAGGAATTGAATTCTGCCAACAACCACATGAGTGAGCTAGAAAGTGGATTCTTCCCAGCCAAGCCTTGATATGAATGCACATTGTCAGAGATGTTGAGCCACAGGACCCTTCTAAGTCAAGCCCTGATGCTTCACCTGTGACAACTATGAAATAATAAATGTATGAAATGTATCCCATAGAGAGGCCCATGTGGCAAAGAACTGAGGGAGGCCCCTGGCCAACAGCCAGCAAGGAACTGAGGCCTTCAATACAACAACCTTCCAAGAACTTAACTCTGCCAACAACCCTGTGAGTGAACTTGAAAGTGTATCCTTCCCCCCAGTCTTGGAAGTAGAACCTGGAGACGCTATAGTCCTGGCTGACACCTCAATTCCACCACCAGCCCAGTAGGTTCCCAATCCCATGCATCTCCCTCTTTTGGACATTACATCTGGGAGACATGGCCTTTCACTTATTTAGAAGACATCATGTTATTTTGGTTATCATTGAATGAAAGGCAGCCTGTTTCATTTTCCCAAAAATGATTCCATTATCTTTAGCAGCTGTACCAATCCAATCTGAGCCTATAGGAAAATCATCCTTCTCTACATCTCCAAATTAAGTGAAACACAAACTAGCCAACCCACCAAGAAAACTTCACCGTAAAGAGAGGAATGGATGGTGAGATCTGATTGAATCATCTCATCCCACACTAGGTCTTTTGATCTCACATCCTTACTAGGTTTGGGGAAAGCTTTCAAATACATTCTTTTCTTTTTTCTTTCAGTCACATGTCGCCTTCTGACCCTGAAAGAGCTTTTCTGGGGAGATATCAACATAAAAAGTTTTTCTGGAAATGCAAAGGAATATAGGTATAACTTCTCAAAATTAGCAAATCTTGTTTCAAAGCTTCTTTTCTGGGTTCCCTAGCCTAGAACCATCCTATCAAGGAATGTCAAACAACAGCGTCTGATTTATTTACTATGTTGACATTACCCAAGTGCTCCCCCCCCCCATTCCCCTGATATGTCCAAAGTGAGGGTACAGAGAAGTCTGGGAGGCTTGGCCCTGGGAACCACAGCCTGGGAGCCATGAGTGTGGCCTGTGGACAGAGGGGGGCAGCAGAGAGCTGCTGGAGGAGAGTGCTCATTAAGAAGTTTCCAAGTTGGTTCCAGTCGCCATGGAGACATTGGCTGGGAGACCCTTCCCCAGAATCAGTAACCCAGCTGATAAATTAGCCCTGCTGCAATCTCTGGCTGTGATCCATAAACAGGACCCTCTGTTTTCCACACTGTGGCCAGAGAGTTTCATACGCCTGCCTCGGATCTTGTGCTCATCCCTCTGCTAAAAAGGCACTTCCATCAAGTGTTCTCCATTGCTTAAGAACACTGGTTCTCCAGGTTTAACGTGCATCACCCTCACTTAGAGGACTTAGTAAAACACAGACCCTGAGCCCACTCCCCAAATCTCTGATAGGTTAGGTGTGGAGTGGGAGCCAAGAATTTGCATTTCTGTATTTCTGACTCAGTCCCAGATAATGCTAATGTTGCTGGTCCCTGCTGGTCCAGGGACCATACCTGGTGAACCAACAGCCTAGAACATGCTTGAGCTGCCCACATACCTCCTGTGTAACCACTCACTCCCACTTGTTTCCCCTATACCCTCACACACTCTGCTCTGCTGGGAACTTCCTCCAGCTCCCCTCAAGGAGCCAGGTTTTCCCACAGTTCTTGGTTCTCTCACATTGGCCCTCCCTACTGAGACACTCTCCCTCCATCTCTTCACCTGGCTCACACTTATCTTTAGGTCCCAAGTTAGAAGTCTCCCTCCTATGAAATTTCATAGTTCCTAGAAGTACTTTACTTTGTACCCTGTGTTATAAATAGCCATTTGTATGTTTCTGTCCCACCTGATCTCTCAGCCCTTGGGAGGGCAGAGGTTCACAAACAAACCTGCCATTACAAATTCACAGTCACCATTCTGCTCTGGACTCACAATAACCACACTACATTCTGCCTCTCTTTTTCATTCTCAATGACTATTCGAACAGTCTTCACTTTCCCCAAATCTCTAACCTTCACAGCTCCTCTATCACACTCAACAGATGGCCTTGCCTCCTTCTTCACAGAGAAAAATAGAAGCCACCAAATAGAAACCTCTCAACTTCCCGCCAGCAAACCTACAAATCCACCAGAATCTGTACAACTCCCATCCCCCTGACCTCCTGTTCAACAGAGGAGCTTCCTGTACTCTGTCAGGCTGAGGTCTAAAGCCAGACGGTCCATTTATACTATGGTTTTCTCTCTCCCGTTTCCTCAAGCCTCCTCCCATCAACACACACGCTTCACATCCCTACAGCATCTTTCTCTCCGCTGATTTTCTCCCTGCCGTTCTTAAAATATGTTCAACACTCTCTTCTATAAATAACTATCTTCCTTAGGCTCCACATCACCCTGAAATTACAATCTTATTTCTGTTTGCTCCTGCTCAGCCAAATATGTCTAATGTTATGATTTCTATTTCCTCCTTTCCCATTCATTCCACAAGCCCCTTTTCTTTAAAACCCATTCTTGCTAAGGTTGCTCTTTAGCTCAAGTTCATGGACACTTTCCTGTTCCCACCCTACATGGTGCAGCTCCTCGATTCTGGAGCCCTCTCTTCTTATGACGTCCAGCCTGGTCTTCTACCTATCTGGCCATTTTTCCTTTCAGGTCGGGTCCCCCACTACTTCACTTGTAAATGCCAGTGTTTTGTTGATCACAACTCTCAAACTTCCTGTCTAAAGTCTCCCTGGATAAACTTGTAACCTTCTCCATCCCCATGGGTTCAATATTCTATACATACCAACCACTCCCTTTATGGGAAACATCTCTAGCTTTGTGATATCCAGATTCATCTAACCCAGTGGTAGTCAACCTGGTTCCTACCGCCCATTAGTGGGCGTTTCAACTTTCATGGTGGGCGGTAGCGGAGCAACCAAAGTATAAATAAAAAGATAGATTTAACTGTAGTAAGTTGTTTTATAAAGATTTATTCTGCCAAACTTAGCGAAAATCCGACATAAAGTACTTGGTAAGTAATTATTATTATATGCTTTAACTTGCTGTAACTCTGCTATAGAAATTGTATAAAGTAAAGTTACTTTCCTACTTTATAAATCACCATTACTGTGGAACCGGTGGGTAGTTAGAAAATTTTACTTCTAACAGAGATACAAAAGTGGTCAGGAGGTATAAAAAGGTTGACTACCCCTGAACCAATTGCCTATACTACATTCCTTTTGTTTTTTGGGTTTGTTTTTTCATGTACCATATGTCTCTCATATTCAACTGACTGATGACGTGCTCTTTCTAGGTACTTCTTATTGAAAGAATTTAATATCAGTAGCCTCGGGGGACACATTCTTCACACTTCCTTCTAATTCCTACTCTGTATCTCACCAAGTCTGCATTTCTACAATTCCACCATCCTCTCTCCATCTCTTCTACTCCCATAGCCCAAGCCTATCTCTCCTGGACTACAGATACAGCCACCAGTTTCCTCTTATCTCTGGCCCCTTCCCATCCATAGAGGGGTCTTTCTAAAATATGAATGTCACTTCCTTGTTTAAACCCTTCAATCGCTATCCATCACTATTGGAATAATCTAAGCCTCAACTTGCCCCCTTTCAACAGTCTTCTTTTAGCGTCTCCCAAGCACCAAGCCTTCTAACTACCTCAGGGACTTTACACATGCTGTTTTCTCTCCCTGGAATGTTTGCTTCATACCCTTCTTTGCCTAGCAAACTCCCATGAGTCCTCAGGGTTTGGTTTCAGATTCTGTGAGGAAAGTTCCATTGATGCTCCCCCACCCCCTACATGCTCAGTTAAGTTTACCAGTTAAGCACTCGCATAGCATGCTATACTCTCCCTTCATAGCACTCATCATAATTATGGTAAATTAATTAATCATAAAATTATTTTTTAATGCCTCCCTTTCTTTCTACACATTAGACAGGCACAACTCAAATCTTTCTTATTCTTTACCATATCTTCACTGCCTTTAGTAAATGCCTGGCTTGTACTAAGCTGACAACAAATCTTTTGTGAAAAAATAATGAATGAATAAAGAAATATACACCATAATGTGAGGTTCCACATTTCCTGGACTGGCTGGCTTGCTGATTCTCTACATTGTGCAATGTCCTTTATATTCACTAGATAATAAAATAGTAACTCATATTTCTTTAAATGACCTGTTTGGTGCTGTCTTAAATGTGGTACATTCTCACAAATTCCTGTGAGTCAGATCTTATTTTTATCTCCATTCTACAGTAGTAGAAACTGAGGCACAGAGAGATTAAGAATCTTGCCCAAGGACACGGAGCTAATAAATAAATAAACTGAACTACAAATCAAGATAGTCTAATCTATACCCTGTGTTCTTAAACACTATGATAAACTTATCTCTCAAGATCTCTTTGTTATGTACAAGGAAGACCTCTGTGAGTGTTGGACTAGGTACATTACCAATGAGGTTGTTAGGAAGAAATAAAGACAAAACAATTCGTACATCAGTGATTCTCAAAATTTAATGTGGATTATAATTACCTAGAGAGATTGTTGAAATACAGATAACTGGACCCCATCACCAGAATCAGTAAGTCTGATGGGTGATGGCCAAGAATTTGCATTTTTCAATCTTTTTTTTTTTTAAGGTTTTTACATTTTATTTTATTCTTTTTTTTTAGAGAGAGAGGAGAGAGACAGAGAGGGAGAGAGAGGAGAGAGAGACAGAGAGAGAGAAGGGGGAGGAGCAGGAAGCATCAACTCCCATATGTGCCTTCACCAGGCAAGCCCAGGGTTTTGAACCAGCGACCTCAGCATTTCCAGGTCGACGCTTTATCCACTGCGCCACCATAGGTCAGGCCAAGAATTTGCATTTTTTAGCAAGTTCCCAGGTGATGCTGATGCACTTGGTCAAGGACCACACTTTGAGGTCTATTGCAGCACAGAAAAAATTATTACATAATTTCTCCATCTTTAAAAATACATAGTACTCTTCTTGCCTTACAGGTGGTGGCACAATGGATAGAGCGTCGACCTGGGATGCTGAGGTCCCAAGTTGAAAACTCCAAGGTCACTGGCTTAAGCACAGGGTCTCTGGGTTTGAGCATAGGATCATCAACATGAACCCATGGTCGCTGGCTTGAGCCCAAAGATCGGTAGCTCTGAAGCCTAAAGTCACTGGCGTAAGCAAGGGGTTTGGTTTGACTGGAGCCTCTTGGTCAAGGTACATATGAGAAAGCAATCAGTGAACAACCAAGGTGCCGCAATGCCGAGTTGATGCTTCTCATCCCTCTCCCTTCCTGTCTCTCTCTTTCTCTAGCAAAAAAAATATAAAAAATACATAGTAAGTTTCTCCTGCGATCTAACCTTATATAATACATGCATAAATATATAAATAGAAAAGAGAGCTGTTCAAAAAGTTACAATTTTAAATGCAAACAAAATAGAACAGGAGTAAAGGGGTGTTTCAGATTCCTCACACACTGGATTCTCCTCTTCTCTTGCCTTCAATCTCACTACACAGGTTGTGGTATACACATACATTTGAAAAAAATAAATGTATTTTCCTCTAACAAGATGAGTGTGTTACCTAGCTAATCTGGTTTAATTCTCACAACTTCACAATATTACTATTAATATCCACCGATTAGAAATGAAAGAACTGAGACTCCAAGAATTTAAATAACGGACTTAAGATCAACACTAGACAATAGAGTCCCAACTCAAATTCTTGTTGTTGTCATTCCAAATCCCTACTCATTCCACCGATTGACACTGTCTTCCATACTTTTGTTTACCTTTTTAATTTTCCTACATGCACAAGTAACGAAAAGTAATTTCTCCCACACATATAGAAACTGTCAACTTAAAAAAAAAGGAAGATCTACATTCATCTGTACCCCAAAATATACTTTCAATGTTTCTTATTTTGATTACTTCTTTGAAATTGGTTGCTATTCATTTCAAATATAAAGTGGGAGGAAAAAATTTAAGGTCTTGAATCAAAGAATTTTGAGAACCTCTCTGAGAAGTATATTGCACCCCAAAATAACTATAGCATGGTTTGTCCTTCTTGAACCACCTGACAAGCTGAACTTTATCACCTTCCTAGCATGACTCAAGAAGACTTTTAGAATTCCACCGCAGTGCTGTGCGGCCACACATCCCCCAGGATTAATCACAAATATTTTATAAAGATGAAGCTTCGTTATATCTTCGTTCTTTGTATCTTGGCTTTTGTTAGCGCATTTTAATTAGGATCTGGTATCTGCAATAAACAGTAAACATAAAGAGCTTTGCAAAAATGTATTAGACTGTTTGTTTTCACACTCTAATGCATATTTGCACAATTTTACCATGAAAAAAGGAAAACATGCTAAGCTCTTGGGCTCTATCCCAAATGTCCTGGAATAGAATCCGGAAATTACTAAAAATGCAACCAGACCTCATTATATTCCAGCAATTAACCTAAGAAATGAGGGTCCATTCTCTGTATGAAAAAAACATTTTTGAGGGGAGAAGTCTGTGGAGGAGAATGCTTCTCGATAACACACGAATCGCATTTTCCAAACCTGTTTTGAAATTTGGGCTATTTCCCTTTCATGTTAAAAGAGCTTAATAAACAAATTCGGTTGGGTAATGTTTTGTCTTTCTCTTTCAGGGTGTTAAGAAAGCTTCTCTCACTAAATCAAGGCAGGAAGGACAGCTAAGCAGAAAACAGGGATAAAATAATCACATGTGGTCTCATTTTTAAAAGTAGCTGGGGATTAATAATCTTCCTGCTAAATAGTTATACACTAGAATGAATTATCATTAAAACAGTAGAATCGTGGCAAACACTGATGACAAAGGACAGTTTGGGGGATTTTATTTGAACATATCCAATTCAAAAAGTAGCAAAAGCTTTAACAATCTCCAAATGTGGCTCTTGTGTACAATTGTTATTGATAGGACACCTTGATAGTGTTAGAATGCGACACAAAATCATAGAAGTGTGAGCAATACAGAGGCATAAAGTGATTTTCCCCCTTTTGTATCTAGCCCTTAATGTGTTTCCAAATAGAACACAGGATTAAGTAATTTATTTTGTTGCATGATTTATTTATGATTGAAACACAGTAAAGAGTGGATAAAAGGTATAGTCCCAGGCATAAACTTAAAAGATAAAAATCTTTACATTTTAGAGAGAGACATATAAAAATGCCAATGTGAATTGTAAAGAAAGTAAAAGTTGTTAGCTCACAGGTCTTAAATCTGAGTTAGACTTGGTGTTTCTAACTCCCCTTTAGGGGATGATATGAGTGAATTTAATTAGAAATCTGGTTTTTTAAGATTAAAGTTGTGAGAAAGTTAAAAGGTCAGATCATACAAAAATAAAAATGACTCTGAGAATCTTAGGGATTTGAACCAGTAAATTTAGATTTTATTTCCTGCCAAATGTTTTTTGGAGGATTAAGAGATGTACAGGAATTATTAGTTTTAGATAAAAGCCAGCATTTTATAAAGCAATTAATTTTTCATTAGTTTCACATAATTTTGGCAAAAAATAGTTTTGTTCCAATAAAGCTATTACATTTCAAGAGGTTACTCTAAAATATAGCCATTAACTTCATATTAATTTAACAAAATTTATAATAGGCTAAACTACCGGCAGGAAAGCAGTAACAGTCTTTTACAGAATATATTAGAATTAAAAGGAAAAAATTAAGATGAAAAATATTTTAAAAGCAGGCTGTAAAACTTCTAAATTTCTAAGCATGGTTATGCATTTATTTAAAAGACATTCTCCCATAATGTTTCTTAAGCTTATAAAATGAATTATATCAAGTTCACCTGAAGTTTTTGCATAGGGTTACCTTGGGAATATCAGAAATCATTATTTTCATACAATACATTATTTATTTTATATTACAATAAGTAAAATATACTTTAAAGATTTGAAAAAGATTGTTAGCACTTTGAAAACTACTCAGAGACATAAATTACCCTTCCCAATGCTAGAACTACCTTTAACGTACGCACAAAATTCTACTCAGCTGGCCCATTCACCCAGACTGATGGAATGTCCCCACCTCAGTTAGAGTTCTTTGGTATTCACCAGAATAACAAAGAAGTCTAATAGAGTCAGAACATGAGACCTCGAAGTCTTGCCTGAAGAACGTTTCTTGTCTGTTTACCTCCAAATAGTCCTCAATGGTATCAACCTACATCTCCGCCATCAACCTGTTTCAACTTAGAACTGCCTCTTCCCAGCTCACTGGAATGTTTTCTAACCCCCTCAAATCCCATTTTGTCCCCTATCACAACTCACTTTCCATTCTGTTAACAGAAAGACTTCATTAAAAATGTAAATTTGATCATACCACTCCTAAATTGAAAGCCCTCTATTGGTTTTGCTTGTATCTTGAATAAAATCTTGCTCCTTACCTGACTTAGCCTATAAAAATCCCTGACTTGGGCCCTGGCCAGTTGGCTCAGCGGTAGAGCGTCGGCCTGGCGTGCGGGAGACCTGGGTTCGATTCCTGGCCAGGGCACATAGGAAAGGCACCCATTTGCTTCTCCACCCCCCCCCCTTTCCTCTCTGTCTCTCTCTTCCCCTCCCACAGCCGAGGCTCCATTGGAGCAAAGATGGCCTGGGCGCTGGGGATGGCTCCTTGGCCTCTGCCCCAGGCACTGGAGTGGCTCTGGTCTCGGCAGAGCGACACCCTGGAGGGGCGGAGCATCGCCCCCTGGTGGGCAGAGCGTCGCCCCTGGTGGGCGTGCAGGGTGGATCCCGGTCGGGCGCATGCGGGAGTCTGTCTGACTGTCTCTCCCTGTTTCCAGCTTCAGAAAAATAAAAAAAAAATAAAAAATCCCTGACTTGTTTCTCTCCTCTGAGTCAGCATTTTTCCCTTGCAGTGAGTTCGGCTCAAATCTGTGAGATTCCTTTACGTGTTCTGCACTCACTCCCGCACTCAGTCATGCACCAGGAACCAGGTAGATAGATGCTGAATTCCTGTGTTACCACCACGGTGATTATAAGAAATGTATCTTAATGTAGTCTTGATGAGGCTTTCTGCCCATCTGGTTTTCAGATTCATTATCTGGTTTTGTGCCTCTCTTTGCCCTTCGGGCTGGGTGCCCAATGCACTTCTTCATGTACAATCCTGACTCCCTCTCGAACACTTACTTCCTGTTGCATACATATACACTCTCTGGTCCAGTGTAGGCCCAGAATCTTCAACATGAGCCCTGTTCAAATGGATGGTGCATTTGCCTAATTTATACCAGCCTATTCTGTGTCCAGGGAAGCACCACATTATCTAGCATAAATCTATTCTTTAATGCAGGGGTCCCCAAACTACAGCCCGTGGGCCGCATGCGGCCCCCTGAGGCCATTTATCCGGCCCCCCGCCGCACTTCTGGAAGGGGCACTTCTTTCATTGGTGGTCAGTGAGAGGAGCATAGTTCCCATTGAAATACTGGTCAGTTTGTTGATTTAAATTTACTTGTTCTTTATTTTAAATATTGTATTTGTTCCCGTTTTGTTTTTTTATTTTAAAATAAAATATGTGCAGTGTGCATAGGAATTTGTTCATAGTTTTTTTTATAGTCCAGCCCTCCAACGGTCTGAGGGACAGTGAACTGGCCCCCTGTGTAAAAAGTTTGGGGACCCCTGCTTTAATGACTGCATGTGTACTTATATTGTCACCCCCAATAAATCATTAGGTCTTTGAGGGTACGTAATATACTTATTTAAATCATGTTGGAGTGCTGAGGACTTAGCAGATGTCATAACCAACAGAGACTCAGCTCAGAACATAATGGGACCTCACAATCAGCCAGCTCAGTAAAGAGCATTGAACAGGACTGAGGAAACCAAACTAGAAGGAAGTCAGATCATTCGCTCATTCATTCAATAGTCTTCTATATCCTAATAACTACGCTAAGTGATGCAGAAAGAAATGAATAAAACATAGCCACTTAGTTTTTATTTCTTTCTAAATTCTTGGCGTCCCATCATCATGCACATGGTACATGTGCACACATACACACACTCACACACATGCCTTTTTTTCTTCTCTGTTCAGTATCATTAAGTTTGCAAAAGAAGAATTGTGAATCATTGTGTATATAGAAAAACCAATAATAGAATTCAATTAAGTGGTAGATTATTGGATATATGTAGAAAATCCATTAATTTCCTATATAAACAATAATCAAGTAAGCAATAATCACATAGAAATTATTCCCATTTGCAATACCAATGAAAAATATAAAATAGCTAATAATAAACCTAATAAAATATATATATAAAGAAAACTCTAAATTTGGTGGCACATGAAAGAAGCAGTATACTTTGAGTGGAATACAATATTCTTTTATCAGAAAATTCATTATATAAGCTATCTACTGGTCCCAAAATGATTTAGAAATATGGTGCAATACCAATTAAAAGCTTCAAAATTTTTTTGGAATGAGACAAAATCATGTTCTTGTGAAAGAATAAATGAGAAAGAATACAAAAAAATTGCAAAGAATAATTGTGTTAGGCCCTGGCAGGTTGGCTCAGTGGTAGAGTGTTGCCCAGTGTATGGACGTCCCAGGGTCGATTCCCAGTAAGGGCACACAGGAGAAGTGACCATTTGCTTCTTCACTCTCCTCTTCTCCTTCTCTGTCTCTCTCTTCCCTAACTGCAGCCATGGCTCCAATGGAGCAAGTTGGTCCAGGGCATTGAGGACGGTTCCATGGCCTCGTCTCAGGTGCTAAAATAACTTGGTTGCTGAGCAACAGAGCAACCACTTCAGATGGGCATAGCATTGCCCTGGTAGGCGGCTTGCCAGGTAGATCCCAGTTGGGGCACATGCAGGAGTCTGTCTCTCTGCCTCTCTGCTTTTCACTTAAGAAAGAAAATAAAGAATAATTGTGTTAATTGTCTACTGCTACAAAAAAAATTACCCCACAATTTAACAGCATAAAACAACAAACTTTTTTATTATTTCAGCTTCTCTGAATCAGGAATCCAAGCTTGACTTAGCTGGGTGCCTCTGGCTCAAGTTCTCTCACAAGGTCAAAGTCAAAGTATCAGCTGGGGTTGTGATCTCATCTATATGTTTAACTGGAGTAGGATCTGCTTCCACACTCACATATGGGATCCCTGGCAGGATTCGATTCTTCTAAGTTGTTGGACTTCAGGCCTTAGTTCCTCCCTCAATTCTTGGCCACTTGACCCTCACCATAGGGCATCCCATAGTAAGGCAGCTGGCTTCCAAGCAAGCGGAAAAACAAGAAAGCTTATCCAAGCCGCAGTCTTCTCTAACCTAACATCAGAAGTGAAATGCTATTACTTTTACCACCTTTTATTCACTAGAGTCATTAAATTCAGCCCACTGAAGGATATGCATGCCCAAGGGCATGAACCACAGGAAGCAGGGCTCATAGGAGGCCATCTCAGCGTCTGCCTATCCCCATAATTAAGGGGAATTTACACTGCCAGAATTAGAACACACCATGAAACTATAATAATTAAAACAGCATGCAACTGATGGCAGAATATGCATTATTCAATAGAGAGAATAGAAACCCTAAAACAAATGTAAGCATTTAGTACATTAAAATGAGGAAAGGCTAAATGATTAATCAAATTGTGCTGAGAAAATTTATTCATTTGAGAAAAAAATTATATTGGATCTTTACCTTACTTCATTACCAAAATAAGTTCCATATGTTTAAATAGTTAAATATATATATATTGTATATTTGAAGAGTCTTCAATTCTATCAGTAGAATTTTATCTTAAGTTAAGTGGGGATACAGAGCTATTTGTTATATAATAGCAAACCGTTTAGATAACCCCATATCAGACACAGTTTTAAGTACTACACATACGTTCATTCACACAAACTTCACAAAACTATCCCATAGAGTTCTATTATTTTCTCTAAGTTAAAATAAGAAAACACAGCCACAAAATCATACAACTTTAAGATTCATGCTCACTGTATTAGTTATGATTGCTACATATCAAATTACCCTCAAACTTAGCAGGTTTATACAACAAACATTTCTCATTTCATATAGATTCTGAGAATCAGAAATCCAGGAGCAGAACAGCTGGGTGGTTCTGCCTCAAGTCCCTCATAATATTGCAACCAATGTATCACCTGGGGCTGCAGTCATCTGAAGGCTTCGCGGAACTGGAGGGTCCACTTCCAGCCTCATATAGCTGTTGGTCTGAAGACTCCATTGGCTTCCCCAGTAGCTGCTGAGAAAAGCTTCAGTTCCTCATCACATGAACATCTCCATAGAGTTGATTGAACGTACTCAGGGCATGGTAGTTAACTTCTCCCAGAGAGAAGAGAAGGCGATAGAGACAGAGACAGAGATAAAGAGATATACTATAGAAAGACAGAGAGGTAGATTTCTAGAGAAGCCTCAATGCCCTTAATGCCCTAGTGTAAAATGGCATAATCTATCATTTCTACAATATGTACTTATTAGAAGTGAGTCACTAAATTCAGCCCATACTCAGGGGAGGGAAATTAAGCTTCACCTTTTGAAAGTAGGAGTGTCCAAGACTTTGTGGACTTATCTTAAAACTGGATCCAGGAAATTAGGCTCAGAAATCTGTGCTCTTAACCAGTGCATATACTGACCCTATTAAATTATTCTTTATGCCAGTTTTTATGTGTGAAATATTTCATAATAATTTAAAGGTTAAATATAAAAATTAAAATCATTCAAGAATTATAGGCAAGTATTTTTAGGATGAGTTAAGGTTTTCTAAGCATGACACCCAAAGTAGAACTGCCTCCCCCACAAAAGATGAAAAAGTACAACTATATTAGAAATAAAATGTCCATATATCAAAATCACCATTAGCAAAGTTGAAAGTCAAATGGAAAACTTGGAAAAAATAATGACAAGATATATGACGAATCAAGAGCTCCTCTCCTCAATATCAAAGGGTGCTTTAAAATCATTAAGAAAAAGATAAATACATTACTAGAATAAGCAATTGACATAAAAAGACAATGAAAAAGAAGACATAGAAAATATCAATAAACAGATGAAAAGTCAACTTCTTCAAACTTTAGTAATCTAAAAATAGCTATTAAAAAATGAAACCTGTATTTTCATGTTGGCAAAAATGCAAAAACATATAGTATTTTTAAGATTTAAAGGGAAAGGGACTTTCATATGTTCACAGGTGTATCAACTGCTACAAATTCTGCAAGGAAGATTTTAATATTTACCAAAAATCTTAAGGGGTTATATGCCCTTTCACATAACAACTTTACTTCTACAATTCATCTTAATAACTAACTGGACATAAATGTATATATAGAGATGTGCTTATCCAGCACTTTTTATTATTAAAAAAAAACATAAATGTTAAACTGTATTGCATAGAGCATATGTTACTAGTGTTAAAATGTTATATAGAGCAAAATGTTAATAGTGTTATCTTTAGATGAAACAATTGGAGTGATTTTTATTTTCATCTGTTTATGTTTATTCCTGTTTTAATAATACTCCTTGTGAAATAAGCCCAAATCATAAATTCCAAGTTATTTCTTCAATGATCCCTCAGTCTTTCTCCTTTGTCCCTCACTAAGTGACTAATAATAATAAAAAAGGCTGAAACCTGTTATCATGGCTTAATAGGCATTAATCCCCTCACCCCCTAGCACAGCCTCTGCAATTTGCATAATAAAGAAACGAGTCTGAATTCCCCTGTCCAAGAATCTGCATCTGCTTTAATAAACCTATTAGAGTTCTGCTCTTAGGCTAGAACTTGAGGCAGCACATCCAAAATGATATCTTCACACTTAATGCAAGTGATCAAAGTGTACATGAATATGGTCTCTGTTACACACCTAAAATGCTCACTGCAGCTTTTATCAACGTAGTCTACCATTTCTCAAAACTTCATCACTGTCATTTCCCTCTGTCGTTTCAGAGACGGTTGGAAGTTTAATTTTGAATATGCACAACAAGTCTTAGGCTGCATACACAGGTCTATAATCAACAGTGAGTTAATCACTCATATTGAAAGGTAACCAGGGCCAAATAGACAATCCATTTACTACTCATATGTTCCTTTTTTTATTTTATTTTATTAACTGAGAGGCAGGGAGGCAGAGAGACAGACTCCCACATGCTCCCTGAGTGGGATCCACCTGGCAAGCCCCCTACTGAGCAATGCTCTGCCCTTCTGGGACTGCTGCTCCATTGCTTGGCAATCAAGTTATTCTGGTGCTTGAGGCAAGGCCATAGTGCCATTCTCAGTGCCTGGGGCCAGCTTGCTCAAACCATTCAAGCCATGGCTGCGGGAAAGGAAGAGAAAGAGAGAGAGAGAAGGAGGAAGGGAAGGGGTGCAAAAGTAGGTGGTTGCTTCTCCTGTGTGCCCTGACCAGGAGTCAAACCCAAGACTTCCACATGCCAGGCCAATGCTATACCACTGAGCCAACCAGACAGAGCCCTACTCCTGTGTTCTAATGGATTAATGTTTTTAATTAAATTAGTCAAACTCTGGCAAATTTTATATCAGGAAAAACACAGTCCAAAAAAACAAGTAACCGCTTTTTGATATAAAAAGAGAAACTCATATTTACTTCAATATTTTGAAAAGCCAGAAACAACTACCGAAACTGCATAATAATAATAAAATATTTCCAAAAGCAATGATGAACATAAAGGCACCATTCACTCTTTTTAAAATAGAGTATTGAAAAGCAAGAAAGAATTTGTAATACAATAGGTAATGTTTAAGAGATAGAAATTGCAATTATTTTTTTTTTTGTATTTTTCTGAAGTTGGAAACGGGGAGGCAGTCAGATAGACTCCCGCATGTGCCCGACCGGGATCCACCCGGCATGTCCACCAGGGGGCGATGCTCTGCCCATCTGGGGCGTTGCTCTGTTGCATCCAGAGCCATTCTAGCGCCTGAGGCAGAGGCCACAGAGCCATCCTCAGCATCTGGGCCAACTTTGCTCCAATGGAGCCTTGGCTGCGGGAGGGGAAGAGAGACAGAGAGGAAGGAGAGGGGGAGGGGTGGAGAGGCAGATGGGCACCTCTCCTGTGTGTCCTGGCCGGGAATCGAACCCGGGACTCCTGCACACCAGGCTGATGCTCTACCACTGAGCCAACCAGCCAGGGCCAGAAATTGTAAATTTTAATTGGTAAAAATCTCACAAACTCCTCTATTTCTATTAAGTAGCACCTGCCAAATCAAAACAATATAAACTTATATAGACTTTTTAAGATCATTTGATTAGTTTATTCATTTGGGAAGATTTTTATAAGTAACTTGCTATTTCTGTATTATTATTGATTGTTTTTAGAATTGAAATATTGGTTGAATAATACTTATCTTTTAGAATATGGGGCAAAGGTTTTATCCTGTAGAACTACTAATTCCCACTGGGAACCAACTCCTTTGACAGTATTAAATAAGTAATAAGAATAAAGTTACAATATCCAGTCTCTGATTCAGCACCCAGCTTAATGAGTTTTAAAGTAATGGAAGTGCTTTGAAATCTTCAGAGAGTAGAAAGAAGACTGTACTGGATTAGCCATATGAACATAACATCATTCTATTAGAGGTTAATATTTCAATTTTTCATTTTATTTCAATATTTTCGCATTGATCTCTTTTGCATTGGTTACCTGTATTTGATGGAAACAACAAGGGTTTAAGATAATATAGAAATAAGCAGAAATTCTAAGGAGCTTAGAAATATTTTAGGGTGGTCCTTTCTATCAATGATGTTTAATAAGACTTATTGCATTTAGAATGGCGTTAAACTACTGTAGTACTTAACAGAGAGGCATCTGTTACATAATAAAAGCAAGCTAAGCATCTGATTAGGGTTCTCTGATTTCAGTTCTCATTTCACTATCTGTGAGACCGATGGTTGATCTGGTTGATCATTAACCCAGTTTGGACCTCAATCTTCTCATCTAAAAAAACGGTGACTAATAAGACCATCTCTAGCTACAATATTCTCTGAGCACATTAAATCCAAGTTGAGAAAGACTTGTACCTGAAAAGTGTCTTTTAAGGTGGTCTTGTGCTTCAATACAGGTATACTTCCTTCGAAATCTTAACCTAAGAACCTTGATAACCAAGTTTCTTCCCCCCAAAATCAAAACAATCACCCTCAAATAACAATTCACCTTGGCTAATAATAACATTAATTTGTTCAAATTGCTTTTAGCATCAAACCAGCTAGTTGATCTACAGCTTACCTATCCTGAGGCAAAGATTAATTTTTTTTGTAAGTGAACATATCAGAGATTGTCATCTGCATGCTATACTAAGTTCCCAAGGGTTAAGATGTGTGAGGAATTAAAATAAACAAAGGTTTTCAGTGATTACTTAAGACTACTTGTCCCTTTTCAATATCATTGAAAATTCATTTCACAAAATGAAGTTGGAGAGTTTTTAAAATTCTGTTCTGATTTCACTCCTGGTAGGTCCTACCTACTCCCTTGAGATGAAAATGCTGAGGACCCTTTCTTTGAGATTTTGGTATGAGAGAGTTTTGTTTCCCGGAGAGGTGAGTACACTTTCTCCTTTCTGGTGGCTGAGTTGTCATTCATCACGTCTCCCTCTTACCCAGCCTGACAAGAAGCTTCGACTTGGGGATGAATCTCAATCACAGCAACCACGCAAACAATTAGACTCTGTATATTTTCTTTCTGCTTTTCTCTAGATCCTGTTTTGTTTTTGTTTTTTTTTTAAATTATTAATCTTGTTGCTAAGCCATTTTTTTTTTATGTCATTGCAAACTCTTTGGGAAAGAGATGAAGAATACATACAATTGTAAAATAAGCAGAAAGTATAAAAATTAGCCTATATCCAAAGAACAAGAGTCTTCACCTCTATACATTGATATTAAAATTAAAAGCCAATTTATTTGGAAGTGAACAGCATGATATCAGCAAAATTTAGACAAGTAATTTGTTTATTAGATACTTCATCAAGTGTCTCAATCCATTTTGCTTTATTAAGCTCTTCGGGGAAATTGAGACCTCTCTGAACACTAAGAGTGCTCAATTAAATCAAATATTTTGTAAAAATAATTAAAACTAATTTTTAGGTAAAAGTCTACCTTCAAAGTGAAAACAATACTTTTTAGAACCAGAGGCTCTTGGCTGCTTTAACACACCCAAGTTGTGTAAAGACTCAGACACATCTGAAATTGATTTTTTGTTCATATAAAAGAGTCTGAGGCCCTAGCCGGTTGGCTCAGTGGTAGAGTGTCCACCAGGTGTATGGATGTCCTGTGTTAGATTTCCAGTCAGGGCACAGAGAAAAAGCACCCATCTTCTTCTCTATCTCTTCCCCCTCTTTCTCTCGCTTTCTCTCCCCCGACATACACACACACACTCTCAACCCACCTGCAACCACAGCTCAAATGGAGCAAGTTGGCCCCAGGCGCTGAGGATGGTTCCTTGATCTCTGCCTCAGAGCTTTTAGCAGGCAGGAAGGATAAGGAGATAGACAAGGAGGAATACTCTTTTGAAAATGCATAGACTAAGCCCTGGCCGGTTGGCTCAGTGGTAGAGCGTCGGCCTGGCGTGCAGGAGTCCTGGGTTCGATTCCCGGCCAGGGCACACAGGAGAGGCGCCCATCTGCTTCTCCACCCCTCTCCCCCTTCCTCTCTGTCTCTCTCTTCCCCTCCCACAGCCAAGGCTCCAATGGAGCAAAGTTGGCCCAAGCACTGGGGACGGCTCCATGGCCTCTGCCTCAGGCGCTAGAATGGCTCTGATTGCAGCAGAGCAACGCCCAGATGGGCAGAGCATTGCCCCCTGGTGGGCGTGCCGGGTGGATCCCGGTCGGGCGTATGCGGGAGTCTGTCTGACTGCTTCCTCGTTTCCAGCTTCAGAAAAATACAAAAAAAAAAAAGAAAAAGAAAATGCATAGACTAGAGATAAATTTGGACCAGATCATGGAGGATCTGGTATAGGAAGGAGGCTAGAATTTGAACTTCATCTTGTAAATAATGGAAAATCCCTGAAGGATAGCATGATAAAAATTTGCATTTTACCAGGATTGTTATTCTGGCAACAGTATGGAGGATAAATTATGTGCTAGAATGGAAACAAGGGGCTAGTCAGGAGACAGTCGTGGTAGTCATTACAACGTCAGTTTAGCGTACACACTGAGATGAAGTTCCCGGCCAGAAAATCACCCTGCCGTACACCAACCCTTAGGCAGGTTCACAAGCCACAGAAAATTCCGCGCGGACAAATGCCTCTAATCTAAACATAGATGCTTCTAGGCAGAAATGTTAGCTCAAGTTGTATTTACAAAATATGTAGAGCTAGATAAAAAATGCTTTCCTTTTTATTGATTACTTTCTATTACACATTACCTGGGATACTCCTCTGCCAGAGACATCTTGTAATTTAGATCAGCATTTCTCTCTCTGTAGGGTAAGGACCAGGTTTGTATTTTCTTTTTTCAGTTTGTAGCAGCCTGACACTTTTGTCAAATACAATCACGATAAATTACTAGAAAAATGAAATGGAAAAGCAAAGAATACAAAATACGAGCCCCTTGTCTGATTTTATTGAACAAACAAAATAACTCCATCAAATTGCTATCGAGTTTCCGAATGCTCAGCCTCAATTTCTTCCACAAACCAGGAAGAGTCTGCCAAATGGCCCAGGTCCACAGCCCACACAGCGAGGAGCACTGGCCCGGATGGGCATAGCAAGAAGTGTGGAAACCCAGGGGAACCGATAACCTCCAACGGGAGCCCAGACTCCCCTAGATCAGTCTCCCCAAGGATACTGAGTGATAGCAATACTAAAATGGTTAGGCAGAAGTGGTCAGACACGAAGTCCAGCTTTGTATCATGAAACAATTTAAACAAAGCAGCATTTTTATTAGATTTGGGTTTCTTTTTTGGGGGGAGGGGGTGTTTCCCTCCTACATAACTTTGCTTTTAGCAACCACTGAGACCAATATTTATTTAAACACGTTAGCACTGATGAGCAGAGCCAGTAAAAATATAATCAAATGAAGTGACTAAATTAATAATTTATACACTAACAACTATGTGAAAATATAAGGCATGAGGAATTAAATTAGAAAAAAAAATGTAATCCAAATTAGAGTGTGTTTCAATTAAATTAGATTCCCCAGCAGTACTGTAAGTTTAGTTAAAGCCCCTAGCACTGCAGTGACCTTAACATCACTAATGGTAACTTGACTTGGAGCATATATGGTATATTTGAAGGATTTTATAAATACTTATGCGGCTGTTTTGCTTAAGTTTAAGTGGTAAGACTCTTCTCAAACTTCTCTTTATAATGCAATAATAATAGTATTTTTTTTTTTTTTTTGTATTTTTCTGAAGCTGGAAACGGAGAGAGACAGTCAGACAGACTCCCGCATGCACCCGACCGGGATCCACCCGGCATGCCCACCAGGGGGCGACGCTCTGCCCACCAGGGGGCGACACTCTGCCCCTCCGGGGCATCGCTCTGTTGTGACCAGAGCCACTCTAGCACCTGGGGCAGAGGCCAAGGAGCCATCCCCAGCGCCTGGGCCATCTTTGCTCCAATGGAGCCTCGGCTGCAGGAGAGGAAGAGAGAGACAGAGAGGAAGGAGGAGGAGGGTGGAGAAGCAAATGGGTGCCTCTCCTATGTGCCCTGGCCGGGAATCGAACCCGGGTCCCCCGCACACCAGGCCGACGCTCTACCGCTGAGCCAACTGGCCAGGGCCAGTAATAGTATTTTTATTGAACATTGGTTATGCTTCAGAGACATTATCTCCTTAAATATACCCAGACAACCCTGCAAGATAAGTAATATATTCTCCCATTTTAAATATGAAAAATGTGAGGGTCAGAGAGGTTAAATACTTTAAGAAAGGTACACTGTTATTAAGAGGAGGGACGACGTTGAAATCCAAATCTCTGATGCCAAAGTTCTTCCTTCTAGACAATACACTGTGTTGTATTTTGCCTGGATCATCTGTGAGCCCGAGTCTGGAAACTGCCTGGATGGACTTCCTTTTTTAGCTTTGAGTGGGAGGGAGATAACACTAGTCCTTGACCTTCACTCAGTAGTAAAATCCCTGGCAAGGTGCTTCTACCCAGAGAAGACTTCCCTCTTTACTTTTTCTTTTACCTTTTTATTTTGTAATAACTTTATATTGATAGAAAAGTTGCAAAAATAGTACAAAGTATTCCCAAATATCCTTTATCCAGTTGCCCCTAATGTTAACACCTTCCATAACCATAGCACCATCAATGAGACCAGGAAATTAACATTGTTACAATGCTATTGATTACGCTACAGACCTTACTTGAATTTTGTCAGCTTTCCCATTAATGCTGTTTCCTGATCCAGGATCCAATCCAGTATGCCTTGTTCCATTTAGTTTGTAACTTAACTTTTGTTTCCTCTGATCTGTGACAGTTCCTTCATCTTCCTCTTTGTCTTTCATAACCTTGACACTTTTGAAGTGTATTGGTCAGTTATATTGTAAATGTCCTGCAATTTGGATTTGCTGAATGTTTTGCCATGATAATATTAAAGTTCGGGATTTGGGGAGAACACCACAGAGATGTCTTATGCTGGGGATATATGTTGTCAGTGTGTCTATTATTAATGATATTAACCTTGTTCACTTGATTAAGGTGTTGTCTACAAGATTTCTCCACTGTAAAGTTATGGGTTTTGTTTATTTGTTTGTTTGTTTGTTTTTACTTTGTAACTAATAAATATTTATCTGGGGGAAGAGAAGATGCTCTGACATCATCCTGCCAGCTTTTTAAATTTTGACATACCAGCTTGTTAATTATGGCATGTCTGACACTGATGTTAGAGTGCTGGTTTGAGCAACTGCTCAGGAGAGGATGGTTGGGGCAGACAACCAGAGAACAAACTTGCTCATCTATGAGAAGGAAGAACAGCCTTCAGGGGACTACCTAAGGAGCAGAGAGGCAAAGTGAGAACAGTCAAGAGAGAAGACAATGAAGTGTCCATCATCCCAGGGTTCAATATTCCCTATTTCTTTAGTAATTTAACGTTCACTGATCCTCAGATTTTAGCAAGACACATGGTCTTCCAACTTAAAACTACATTTCCCAACAATAGCAGGAGAGTAGAAAGTCTGGATGCACCTCGTTATAAGGATAATTCTTGCCCTCTTGCTCTCTACTCTTTCCTTCTTTGACCATGACCTTAGACTTCTTAATCATTTTATATCATGGATTGGTTTGGCATGTTAGTGAACACCTTGAGATCTTAACAGAATGATGTTTTAACTACATAAAGATACACAGGCTTATAAAGAAAATCAATCATACTAACATTACAAAATTTATGAAAGAAACCAATCAAAAATTATGAAGTAAACCAATCATATAATACATTAATACGTCTTTGTTGACATATTACATAACAAGATTTCACAGGAGTGTCCAATAACTAATATGGTTTATTTTTTTAAATTTTTTATTATTTTTTATTTATTCATTTTAGAGAGGTGAGGGAAAGACAGAGAGAGAGAGAGAGAGAGAGAGAGAGAGAGAGGAGAGACAGAGAGAGAGAAGGGGGAGGAGCTGGAAGCATCAACTCCCATATGTGCCTTGACCAGGCAAGCCCAGGGTTTCAAACCGGCGACCTCAGCATTCGGGTCGACGCTTTATCCACTGCACCACCACAGGTCAGGCACTAACATGGTTTAAAGCCATATGTATAAATGGTAGTTTGAGATCACTGTAGTAAATGTAATGTGATATGGAAATATCTGAGACTTCTCTTGGTGAGAAAGTCACTAGTCCTAGTAACTATTAACACTAATAACACTATTATGGTTTGTTGCCTATAATTAATGAAAATGCTACATTTCTGTTAGAGATTTTCTACTTAGGTTCATAGGCATCCTGAATTTTATTCATAAAGCCCAAATTAAAGGATATTGGAGCAAAATGATAGAAGGCATCTGAGACCTAATTGCCCTGACTTCCTCTCTATTCATCTCTGGACTGTTGCTTAAAAAGAGAGAAATTTCGGCCCTGGCTGGTTGACTCAGTGGTAGAGCATCAACCCAGCATGTGTCCTGGGTTCAATTCCTGGTCAGGGCACAAAGGAGAGGTGACCATCTGCTTCTCCACTTCCCCCTTCATCTCTCTCTCTCTTTCTCTTCTCCTCCTACAGCCATGGCTGGATTGTTTCAAGCACATTGGCCCCAGGTGCTGAGGATGGCTCCATGGAGCCTCCTTCTCAGATGCTAAAAATAGTTCAGTTGACAGTAGTTCCAGATGGGCAAGTGTCAGTCACAGAGAGGGGTTGTCAGGTGGATCTAGGTTGGGGCACATTTGGGAGTCTGTCTCTCTGTCTTTCGTCCTCGTCCTTAGAAAAAAAAGAGATAGAGAAATTTCTATATTGTATGAACTACATTGTCATTTTTTTTCTATATATGTCTCTTAGTTGCAATAGTTAATACCAACTCAGTAGTTCCCAAACCTTCTGGTCTCCAGACCCCTTTATAATCTTGGAAACTATTGAGGATCTCAAAAAACTTTTGTATGGATCATATGCATCAATGTTTACTACATTGGAAATTAAAACTGATAAATTTTTATTTTTAATCCATTAAAAATAACAATAATAAACCCATTACATGTTAATATAAATAACAGTTCTTATGAAAAATAGCTATTTTTCCCAACACAAAAAAAAATCAGTGAAAAGAATAGGCATTGTTTTATATTTGTGAAAATCTTTCTAGTGTCTGGTTTAATAGAAGACAGCTGGGTTCTCATAGCTGATTCTGCATTCAATATGTCTTGCTTTGTTGTTTTGGTTAAACCATATGAAGAAAATTCAGCCTCACACAGATAAGTGAAAGGAGTAGAAATTTAACAGCCACTTCAGATTATTTTAGGTCTTCTTTTTTGATACTATACTAAAACTCTACAAGAGGTAGTTTCTTAAAACTTAGTTATAATGTGGAATCCGAAGCCACAACAATGAGATATTATGTAACTTTGTTACATCAAAATTTATTGGTCTAATCTACATTTCAAATGGATCTCTTACCCACTCACAATTTTGTAACATAATAAATTGGTCATTTTGAAAATATTGGTTCATGAGTTATACAAATTTTCTAAATGTTGATACATGGCATTATATAATATTAAAAACTTAAACTGGTTAACATGACCAGAGCCATTGTCATCAAAAAAAGTTTTAAGTACTGGGAAACTGTCAAGCTCATGGTGGTGGATACAAGTCTTCCAAAAGTATCATTTCCATTTGAGAGCTCAAATGTTATCATTGGCAACAAATGCTGTCCACTGTTCTCCTTGAAGTGAAAGGTTCACTTACTGCATTTTTCAAGAAATGTCTACCAATCACTATAGCTTGTCTATCAGTCATTCTTTCAAGAAAAAAACAGTTTTTCCATTAAATAGTGGTTAATTCATCTCGCAGCTCAAACAATTGCACAAGTCCTTTTTCTTGAGACAGCTGTTGTATTTCTGCGTGCGGTAAAGGTCACTAATGTACACTTCCCATTTGGTCACCCAGACATTAAAAAGACATGTACACCAGAGTTGACATTTGATCAAGTTAATTTTATTTTATTAATACATTTAATAAAATTTCTATTTCTTTACCAAAGATAGCCTTAAATAAAACTGCCTTTTTTTTTTTTTGTACTTTTCTGAAGCTGGAAACGGGGAGAGACAGTCAGACAGACTCCTGCATGCGCCCGAGGGATCCACCTGGCACGCCCACCAGGGGCGACACTCTGCCCACCAGGGGGCGATGCTCTGCCCATCCGGGGGGTCGCTCTGCTGCGACCAGAGCCACTCTAGCGCCTGGGGCAGAGGCCAAGGAGCCATCCCCAGCGCCCGGGCCATCTTTGCTCCAATGGAGCCTTGGCTGTGGGAGGGGAAGAGAGAGACAGAGAGGAAGGAGGGGATGGGGGTGGAGAAACAAATGGGCGCTTCTCCTATGTGCCCTGGACGGGAATCGAACCTGGGTCCCCCGCACGCCAGGCCGACACTCTACCGCTGAGCCAACCGGCCAGTGCTAAAACTGCCTTTTTTAAACGTGCAGATATTCCAGTACTTTCAGTCTTTTGTATAGTGTATTTTCACCAATGAAATAAAAGTTGGTTTTGCATCTTATTTGCATAATTGAACAACTTTCTTTGACTTGTTGTTTGCTTTTCTGATGTTCTTGTTTAATAAAAAAATATCAAATGCTTTTTTTTATCACTTCATATTCATTTTGAAATATCCTCTAATTTTTATGAGCAGTGTGTGTGTGTGTGTGTGTGTGTGTGTGTATATATATATATATATATATATATATATATATCCTGGAGTTCACAGCAGGGAAGACAATCGTTACTAGTACTTTGGCATCACAGCTTTAATTTGTGTCAAGGAACCAGCAATTTTACCTGTCATTGCTTTTGCACCATCAGTACAGTTGTCAATACAGTGAAAAGGACAAATAACAGCTCAGTATTATTATAAAAATAGTTTGACCCGTGGGACAAACACCTAAAATAGCCTGAGACCCATATGGGCTCCAGGACCTGACTCTTGAGAACCATTGTTCTAACTAATGCAACCTCCCTCCCGGAGCTAACACAGGCAATAGACTGGGCAGGGACTGCTCCAGGAAAAGGAATGCAAAAGAAGAAATGAGTCAGGGTGACCTTTGATGCTGTAAGTAAACCATGACCCTGGCCAGGCCAATCTCTGTGAAAGGAGGGAACTTGATTCTGCATGCTACCCGGGCCAGAATCTGGGTCTGTTTAACTTCCTTGACCATTCCCATCACAGCTTTGCCCACCCAGTAACAGCTCTGGGGTTCACAGTATTGCAATCTGACCCTTGATTTTCCTGTTGTTTTTACAATGTAGCATTCCCTTCCACACGTTAATTGCTTTCCAAACTGACTTTTTTCTGAAACTCTCATCTCCACTCTATTCAAGTGTTGGGCCATGGGATGAAGAAGGTTTCAGCATGACTCAGCTCTCGTGTCACAGGTAATCAGTGCAGAGGTGGGTCCCAGACTCAAGTCATGACCTTAACCCTTGGCTGAAAGTTTTGACTTTGGGATTACACATTCGTCAGTCAGGTAACTGAAGCTGTAAGCTAGAAACCAATGGTTCTCAAACTTGGTGTGCATTAGAATCACTGTGTTAAAGGAGGTTTGTTAGAACAGACTACTGCACCCCCACCCAACCTGGAGTTCCTGATTCCACAGGTTTAGGGTGGGATATGAGACTTTACATTTACAGTGAGTTCTCAGGTGGAGCTAATGCTGCTGGTGAGGGGACCACACTTTGAGATTGATGCAAAGTTCCAGAACTATCAGAGCTTAAGTTCATGTTTCCCATAAAACAAGTACAAATTAGGGGATCAGGAAACGTGCAGATACTCCAATACTTTCAGCCTTTTATATCATGTATTTTCACCAAGGAAATAAAAGTTGATTTTGCATCTAATTTGCATAATCAAACAACTTTCTTTGACTTGTTCTTTGTTTTCCTGATGTTCTTGTTTAATAAAAAAAATCAAATGCTTCTTTTTTTTAATTGCTTTATATTCACTTTGAAAATCCCTTAATTTTTGTGAGCAGTATAGAAAAGTTGAAAAAAAAACTGTCTGGAAAATAAAAGAGATATAAGTATAGATACAAAGACAAACAGAGAGAGAGAGAGAGAGCGCGCGCTTGACATATAGGGGTGAGATCAAGGGTTGCTTCTAATGATCCCTGAATCTTAGCCACATGCTTATTCCCTGGACCCTTATGATAAAATGTCAGTTAATATTAGGTGTCTTCCCCTTTAAGCCCAAGATCTTAACAGATACAACCACCCCTAACCAGCCTTGCAGAACTGGCTTCTTCCTGAAGTTTTGTTAGGAGCCACACACCAAAGCAATGTAAAGAAAATAGATGTCACAGGCACCTGGAGCCTCAGCCAAGATCTACACCAAAGCTGCTAGTTCATGAGGAAGACCCCCAAATACCAACACTATTTTCATTGGTTTGAATCTGGTCTCACAAAGCTGCAATGAAGGTAACGGCTAGACTGCATTCCTTTCTGGAGCCCAACATCACATGATTGCTGACAGAATTTAGTTTTGGGCAGATGTAGGATTGAGATACCTACTTCCTTGCTCAACCAGGGTCCATTCTCAGTTCCCAGAAGACCCTCTCAGCTCCTGCTACAATGTTCCTCTCGTGCCCTCTTATAACATGGCAGCTTACTTCCTCAAATTCAACAGGAATGGCTCTCCTGTCTGCAAAGACAGTCATATATAATGTCATATAATCATGGTAGCAGCTATGCTATCCCTTTTTCTATATAAGTAATTTAATCAATGGGCTGAGTATCCCATTGTATCCACAGATCCTGCTCATACTCAAAGGCAGAGGATTATAGATGGCGTGCACACTAAGGGGCAGGAATCTTAGGGGTCACCTTAGAATTCTGCCAACTACACCTAATCTTACATTTGAATTTTTTATGTAAAATTTATTTTGCATAAATGTATGTATTCTAAACTCTATCTCAAGTATTTTGGAGAATAAGTCATATAAGAAATTAAGAGCCTACCCAGGCAGTGTCTGAGTGGATAGAGCATCAGACTGGAACACAGAGGACCCAGGTGCAAAACCCCAAGGTCGCTGGCTTGAAGACCAAAGTCACTGGCTTGAGCAAGGGGTCACTTGCTCTGCTGTGGCCCCCAGGTCAAAGCACATAAGAGAATGCAATCAATGAACAACTAAGGTGCCGCAACAAAAACTTGATGCTTCTCCTCTCTCTCCCTTTCTATCTGTCTCTCCCTATCTGTCTCTCTCTCTGTCTCTGTCACAAAATAATAATAAAAAAATTAAGCGAACACTTCACAATGTGTGGTACACTGATTCTAAAAATGGCCTCGCCCAGTTATTTCCTCCCCAGTAGCCATGCTTCATGCACTGTGACTTTAGAGCTGATCCCAGAGATTCTGAGAGTCTTATGGTTTACTTTGGCCAGTATAGAATGCAGCTGAAGTAATAGTGTAAGAGTACCCAGCCTAAAACTGGAAAGGGATTGCATGGTTTTGCTCTCTTTGTCTTGGAACCACAACACTACCATGGTGATAAGCCCAGTCTTGCCGGCTACAGAATGACATACTGTGAGGGGCAGAGACAAGCTTCCAACTTGGCCAGTCTTAGAGCAGCTGGCCCCCAGACCTATGAGTGAGGCTACCCAAGACTAACCAAGCCAGTTTCAGGCAAGCAGACCTTCCCTGCCAATCCATAACCTCATAAGAAAGAATGAATGATTGTTGTTTTAAGCTACTAAAATGTGAGATTGTTTGTTATACAGCAATAGCTAACTGATGTATGTGGGGAAATGTAACAAAGGATTTGACTGCATAGTAGAAATAAAGTATCCAAAAAAGGCATCATTCATTCATAGTACCCTCAAACTTCTGTGTTCCGTACACTAAATCACTACTTCTGAGAGTAGGATGTTTTCAATCTGTATGTTCAAATCATTTTCATTCAAAAGACTAGTGAGTGACCTGAGTTCTTCTAGAATGAATTGAGCAATAAAGAAATCAAATATAATTTTAAAAAAAGAATCTTGCCGCACTATTCTAGACATAGCTGCCCTAACAGAGAAATGTGCAGTTTCTACTTTCCTTGAAGTTTTTCAGTTTGGAATTACTTTAAAATAAATCCCGATGAAAGCAATAATCAATTATGTCAAGAAGAAAACAAAGTTTGATCTGAAAATACTAACAAAACCCAACATTTTAAAAATAAATTATTGTGTCATGTCCTGTGGCAACATTGCATCAAATTGCTTAAAAATAAATTGTACAGTCAACTCTTGGGTATCTGCACATGAATTATCCTTTCTTTAAATAACTAATGGAAAACATTTAATTTCAGGATTATATTCCTCTTCTCAGTGTATTTTTCCACCCTCTTTCTGATTACTCTTAGTCATAGTATGCTAAAGGGACAGAAATTTAGTGAAATACAATAATAATTCACTTTCACTGCATTATGCAAGAATAAGGTGTTGAATATAAGTAAATTTCCAACAATCTAAAAGTCATCCAACAATCCTTGCTTTAAAAAAATGCTGTAACTGTTCACAGTGGCCAAGACATGGAAACAACCAAAAAGCCCTTCAATAGAAGACTAGATAAAGAAGATGTGGCACATACACACTATGGAATACTACTCAGCCGTAAGAAATGATGACATCAGATCATTTACAGCAAAATGGTGGGAACTTGATAACATTATACGGAGTGAAATAAGTAAATCAGAAAAAAACAAGAACTACATGATTCCATACATTGGTGGAACATAAAAACGAGACTAAGAGACATGGACAAGGGTGTGGTGGTTACCAGGGGTGGGGGGAGGGAGGACATGGGAGGGAGGGAGGGAGGGAGGGAGGGAGAGAGTTAGGGGGAGGGGGAGGGGCACAGAGAACTAGATAGAGGGTGACAGAGGACAATCTGACTTTGGGCGAGGGGTATGCAACATAATTTAATGACAAAATAACCTAGACATGTTTTCTTTGAATATATGTACCCTGATTTATTAATGTCATCCCATTACCATTAATAAAAATTTATTTTAAAAAAATGCTGTAACTATTCTGGTAAAAATTCTTCTAAAATGTTATTACATTTTCCTTCCTTAAGAAGCTGAATGTGCTTTACTCCTGAAGTAAACCTTTATTATATAGGTACTTTAATAGATTTCAAAAGGATGCAAAGTTGAATCAAAATAGGACTCCAAATTGCAATATTTCATCTTTTTATGGCTGAGTAGTATAGTACTCTGTTGTCTTGAGAATATCATGCTAAGTAAAATAAGTCAGGCAAAAAAGGACAAAAACCATATGATTTCACCCATATATGTCACCAAAAAGTAACAAACAAAACAAATAAACTCATAGATACAGACAACAGAATGACGGTTTCCAGAGCAGAAAGGGGGAAGGGGAGAGGATGAAAAGAGTAAAGGAGGTTAAATATATAGTGATGGAGGGAAACTATTCTTTGGGTGCTGAGCACACAATGGGGTCTGTGTAAGTATTGTATTATAATGTTGTATTATAAAGTTGTATAATGCTATTAACTAACATTGCCCCAATAAATTAATTAAAAATGGAAACCACCACAGAATTTCAATCTCAAGTCATTTACAACTTTACAAGGGAGGATGGATGATAAGAGACATACACAGCTGATTCTAGAATTGAGGTCTTGAGAATGGTAAAGAAAAGTGATATATAAATACTGAAAAAATTGCCTGACCTGTGGTGGTGCAGTGGATAAAGCGTTGACCCGGAACGCTGAGGTCACTGGTTCAAAACCCTGGGCTTGCCTGGTCAAGGCACATATGGGAGTTGATGCTTCCTGCTCCTCCTTCCCCCTTCTCTCTCTCTCTCTCTCTCTCTCCTCTCTAAAAACTAAATAAATAAATAAATACAGAAAAAATATAAACTCGATCAGTGACATGAGAGGAAGCTTTGTGGAAGAACCTTGAAGACAAGAGGGCAGGGACGCTGGTGAAGCAAGTGAGGCACTAGCCCCAGGTGCAAAATTTAAGAGGGAACCAAAAAACGCAGTAATGAGGATATGTAATATTTTTGAGGGTTTTTTTGTTTGTTTGTTTGTTTGTTTGTTTACAGAGACAGAGAGAGTCATAGAGAGGGATAGACAGGGACAGACAGGAACGGAGAGAGATGAGAAGCATCAATCATCAGTTTCTCATTGCGACACCTTAGTAGTTCATTGATTGCTTTCTCATATGTGCCTTGACCGCGGGCCTTAAGCAGACCGAGTAACCCCTTGCTCGAGCCAGCGACCTTGGATCCAAGCTGGTGAGCTTTGCTCAAACCAGATGAGCCGTGCTCAAGCTGGCGACCTCGGGGTCTTGAACCTGGGTCCTCCGCATCCCAGTCCGATGCTCTATCCACTGTGCCACCGCCTGGTCAGATGGATATATAATATTTTAATGTATAATTTTTAAAAGTCAAAATGAATGCAAATTTTAAATAAAGATTAGATCAGTAAAGTACCATGCAGAAAGCCATGTTGGATTCTGAGCAAAAGGAAAAATAAGTGAAAGGTTATTAGGGTTAGTGACTAGAGAGTCCACTAACTAGAAGGTTATACCATTTTCTAAAATTAGTCAATTCTGGGCCCTGATCAGTTGGCCAAGTAGATAGAGTGTATGGACTGGCATATGGACATCCCAGGTTTGATTCTCAGTCAGGGCACACAAGGGAAGTGATCATCTGTTTCTCTTCTCCTCTTGCAGCCAGTGACTCCATTGGTTCAAGCATTGGCCCTGGGCACTGAAGATAGCTTGGTTGGTCCAGCCTCAGCCTCCAGCACTAAAAATAGCTCAGTTGATTTGAACATCGGCCCCAGATGGGGTTGCCAAGTAAATCCAGTCAGGGGGCATGCAGGAATCTGTCTCACTATCTCCCCTTTTCTCACTTAGAAAAGAAAAGAAAAGAAATAGTCTATTGTAAACAAATGGTCTATTTCAAGGAATAATAATTATTGTGATCGTTGAACTCTTTCCAAAATTTTGGATGCCACACCTCAAGTGGAATACTGAGGAGGCAGATTACACGTGTTCCTTACTTGCTAATAGGAGCAGATACTAGCCTCAGGCACTTTCCTAAGTGATTAGGATTTTTATATGGAATCTGAAACCTGATATCACTCTTCAAGTTGTAAGTCAGAATATTGAGTCAGAATTGTACTGCTCTAATAATTACATTAGTGTGTTATTTTTTTCTCTACACTTTCTGCTAGAGACAGCTCTCTCTATGCAGCCTGAGGCAGCCATCTGCCTTGGGGCAAATTAAGATCGCTAAACAGAAAAGCAGAAAAGAATGTCATAGTTTGGCCTCTGACTTGGAAAATAGAATTTTAAAATATGCAGCAAGACTTACAAGCTAGCCTTTATATAAAAAAAAAGTAATTTCTTCATTGCCTCATCTCCCCCTTTAACTTATGGAGAAAGGCGTTGACTCAGATCAGAGAATGTTCATAGTGAAGATAAGTATCCCATTCACCTCAGGACAAGGCCATGGGGCTCATGGCCGCAGGTGAGAATGCTATGACACATGGGAAGTGAAAAGCACAACAGTTTTGGTGCTTCTCACACAAAGAGATTCAGAAAGGACAAACAAAAAGGGAAGGAAATTAGCTCCTCTGAAAATGGCACCTGTCTGAGAGTTGAAGGAAATGACAAAACCAGAGGGCATTTTCCCCAATTCAGTTTTAAAGTACGGGAGGACATTGTGTCACAGGCTGTCCTGACTTCAACTCCAGGTGCAGACCCACTCAAGTCCAGCAAGGGCATGGTAAGGCCGAGGAAGACCCAGACTTTAGTTTTCCTGAGTCCAAGCAAGGCATGAACAGAACTTGAAAGTTTTCCCATGCCCCCAAAGGGAGCTAGAAAGTGACTGAGATGAGAGCCAAAGGGCTTTCTGGAACTCACCGTGGCAAGGGACATAGCAGAGACCATGTGGTAAACTGCCTAAGCCATGACCAGGGCAGGGTGTGTCAGTGTGAACCATGGCAATGATAGGGAGAACGCAAGAGTTAAAATTATAGCTTGAGTAATGGTGGCTTTGGCTATCTATGGTCAGTGGGCTTCGTGGGTAATGCAAGTTAAATAAAAGCTTTGTTCCACGAACTGGGCTATGTGACTTAACAAGTCCTGCAAGTACACTTTTGTGCCCCAGGAGGTCTGTCAGCAATCTACCTTTGTGCCCCAGTGGACTGCAAGCCAAGACTTCGTGCTCCAAGGACTGAACCCTCTGACTATTGCTCCGATGAACTTTGACTCTGATCCGATTACTTCTCCATTGAAATTCCAAAACCCTTACCTATCCCATTCTTCCCCTTGTAAAAGGTTGGCTGGGCATAGGGGGTTGAGACATTTGGGAATATGACTCCCATTTCCTCACACTGCTGGCCATCTGAATAAAGCACCCATGAAAGATCCAATCCCTGTCTCTACTTCAAGCTTAATTGGTGACAGGCAGCATAAACTCCAGTACTTCTGGTTTCAGTGATGCCAAGTGAACAGGTATGCATATACGTCCGCAGTCTATACAATTCATGGTCACAGCTAGAAGCATTCCAGGCTCCGACCAATCCTGGTATTAGTACTCTCAGCCCAAGCTTTCTTGTTTAACAGCTTGTGTAATGCAGTTCCTTCTCTTGGCCTATATCAGGGGTCGGGAAACTTTTTGGCTGAGAGAGCCATGAACGCCACATATTTTAAAATGTAATTCTATGAGAGCCATACAATGACCCGTGTACATTATGCATTATCCAAAAAAAATTTGGTGTTGTCCTGTAGGACAGCTGTGATTGGCTCCAGCCACCCGCAACCATGAACATGAGCGGTAGGAAATGAATGGATTGTAATACATGAGAATGTTTTATATTTTTAACGTTTTTTTTTTTTTAATTAAATATTTGTCTGTGAGCCAGATGGCAGCCATCAAAAGAGCCACATCTAGCTTGAGAGCCATAGGTTCCCAACCCCTGGCCTATATTGTAGGATGTGACCATGTAGACAGAGAAACATTTTACAAGGACCAGGAGAGCCAGAAGGCACCATGAGGTGGACGCTAGCAAAGCTCTACCCAGATCCCCTCGGATGTCTTTACAGATTCAGTGTGCACCAGCCCTGCCTCCTCCCTTAAGTGTGCTTTTGCCTCCAGTGCCCACAATTGAGACTCTTCTTCCGAGATATGCTTTCAGGATGCTGGGGCAGTTTCATCTGTCTGTCACCTAGAGCTAAAGTGTCCTAGGAGTGATTGATGGGGGATTGGGGAATAAGAAAACCCAATCCCTTCACTTTAAAACCTCAAATTGAGACTGCTCTGGGCAGTAATCTACCTACAGAGTTCCCTGCAGGATCAGGATAAAGCGAGCATTCGCCGGCCTTTGCTGAAAATTGTACCATTATTTGGCTGGCTCCTTTTTTCCTTCTTCTACATTTTTATTGTTTCCTCTCATTATTTATTGTTGCTTTTGTTCTTTTTGAGTTTCCTGAGGTGGATGCTTAAGTCGCTTATTTTTATTCTTTTCAGTGTTGTAATATTTAAGTCGATGAATTTTCCTCTAAATCCAGTTTTGATGTAATGCTGTGAGTTTTAATATAATGTTAATATAAGTAATCTATTTGTAAATATTCTATAATTATTGCCTTGATTTCCTTTTTGATCTTAAAGATGAATTAGAAGACTGCTTTATAATGTCCAAGGGTTTGTTTCTATTTAAGTAAATATAAAGAGGTATGAAAACATGTCACATAAAAACCTGTCCATGAATGTTTATTACAGCCTTATTCATAACAGCCAAAAAAACAACTCAAATATCCATCAATGGATGAATGCATAAACAAAAGGTAGTACATTCATATAACGCAATATTAGTTGGCAATAAAAAGAAATGATGTTCTGATACACACTACAACATGAATAAACCTTAAAAACATTATCTTAAGTGAAAGATGCCTGTTGCAAATGACCATGTGTTGTATGATTCCATTTTTGTAAAAAGTTAAAAATAGGCAAATCCATAGAGACAGAAAGTAAATTAGTTCCCATCCAGAAAGAATGGGGAATAACTGCTACATTGCATAGGGTTTCTGTTACGGGTGATCAAATGTTGTGAGATTAAATAATGGTAATGGTTAAAGACTTTGTGAACATGCTAAAAGTCCCTGAATTCTACATTTTAAGAGTGAATTTTTATGGAATATGAATTATATGTCAATAAAGCTCTCATTCTAAAAAAAAAAAAGATACTGATGGTCTGACCAGGCAGTGGTATAGTGGATAGAATGTTAATCTGGGATGTTGAGGACCCAGGTTCAAAACCCCAAGGACGCCAGTTTGAGCACTGGCTCATCTCGCTTGAGCATGAGGTCACCAGCTTAAGTGTGGGATCATAGACATGACTCCATGGTCGCTAGCTTGAATTGAAAGGTTGCTGGCTTGAAGCCCAAGGTTGCTGGCTTGAGCAAGTGTTCACTGGCTCAGCTGGAGCCCCTCCTCCCCATCAAGGCACATATGAGAAAGCAATCAATGAACAACTAAGGTGCCGCAACTACGAGTTGATGCTTCTCATCTCTTTCCCTTCTTGTTTGTCTATCCCTGTCTGTCTCACTATAAATAAATAAATAAATAAACAAACAAATAAATAAATAAATAAATAAGATACTGGTATAGTACAAAATGTTAAAAGAAATAGGTTGCTTCCATATCTATAGAATCCATATCTAATATCTTATATCTGTAAGTTGGTTGCTTCTATACTTATATCCAGAAAAAAATATATAAATATAATTTAAAAATCTAGTGTACATATATAATGCACGTAATCTAGCATACATATATAACATAAAAATATTGATAAATTTTCTAATGATGAATGCACCTGTGAAGTAAACTACCGAGGTGAAGTTAGAAGACTTTCTCATGACCCAAACAACAGAAGCCCCCTAGAACTCACTCCCAGACACTAAGGGGAGCACTTCTTTAAAGAATTCTCATCTCAAGGCTGCTTTTGGGAAACCCTACCTAAGACATCATGAATACAAGGTTCTCTTTTATTTGCCCTCCCTCAAACACCCCCAGAAGCCATTTTTAGAAAAAGAGAGGGAGATAAAAGAAATCCAGGGGTGCTAAGCTTTTACTTGAAAGAATTAAAATTAGAAGTTATACTTTGAATATCCTGAATGATTGATCTGAAAGAAGATGGCTGAAACTTAAAAAGACAGAAGCAGTAACTGGTGAGTAGATGTTGTTACAGCTACCCACAGGCTAAGGGAATGTGAGGAAGGGCAGAGCAACTACCAGTAACCTGCACATCGGACACCATGTGAGTCAGTCAGGTAACCCCACCAGAGAGACACTCCATGTGAGGCAGAGAGCTCGGCGACTGGCACATGACCATGCCCTCTCTCTTGCCCTCTGTCTTGCCCTATGACCCCGGAGAAGACATTTAACCACTCTTGGCCTTTGAGTCCTCAAATATAAATATAAGGGAAAAAGTAAATTACAAATAGCTTTCACATCCATAGTAATCTAATTGTAACTAGTTCAAGAACTTCCACCTTTATATCAGAAAAGGTAAATACTTATCTATATGAGTGATCAGCACAACATAGGTTCCTGCTCTTGAAGGGCTGTGATTAAGTAATAATCTTCCAGAGGGCAGAGAAAGGGGCCAAGTTCCCCCGTAGTCTTCAGCTGACCAGGACTCTCAGGGTAATCTTTGAGGAGGCAAGTCAGTCACTTAATAAAAGAATATGCCCTGCTTTCCTTTTGACAATAGGCTAAATTCCTTATCCTGTGGAAAAGACTTAGGCATGCTCAGCTCTATGCCAATGGTTCACTACTTTCAAAATCCGATAACTGAACATGCTGAAGTGAAAAAAACTAAGTAAAAAGAGGGCTAGTGCTACTGAGTGTCATGCTAGTAGACTGCTCCTACAGTTGAGTGTTCAGTCCCAACATTGTCAAGTTTTATAGGATGGTAAAACCCACCTCCATAGAAGAATTCATTCAAAGCTCCTTGGGGTAATATTCAATATCATTCATGAAAGTGTTCTTCATACTTCTTCAAAGTAATTTTCTACCAATTCTGTTGCCTGTTGGGTCCTAGAATATTGCTCTGCTATTTCCCCTAAACACCTCCTATTCTTTACACTGGACATTTTATATATTTTATATTAGAGAATTCCCATTTTTTTTCTTTAAAGAGCCAGACTCAATAGCCAAATGGATTAGATCATGGTTAAAAAAAATACAGCTATGTAAGACAGTTTGATGGATAATCAGAGAATTTGAATACAGCCTGGATATTAGATGATTGTAGGAAAGTGTTGGTAATGGTATTATGGCTATGGAGTAGAATGCCCTTACTTTTAACAGATGCACATAAATTATTTAAGATGGAATGCTTGATGTCTGAAACTTACTTCCAAATGGATCAGAAAATATATATAGAGAAGATAAAGTAAATATGGCAAAATATTAAAAATTGTTTTATTTAAATGACAGGTATTCAGATAGTAATTGAGTTTTTTGCAGTCTTCTTTATATTTGAAATTTTTCATAATAAACTGTTGGGGAGGTGGTAGAGGGAATCAAAGTTAAGTTCTTAGTATTATCCTAAACCAAATGTAAGTAATATGTGGCTTTAAGAAAAGAAGAAGAAGGCCCTGGCCAGTTAACTCAGTGGTACAGCATCAGCCCGGCGTGTGGAACTCTTGGGTTCGATTCCTGGTCAGGGCACACAGGAGAAGCGCCCATCTGCTTCTCCACCCCTCTCCCTCTCCTTCCTCTCTGTCTCTCTCTTCCCCTCCCGCAGCCAAGGCTCCATTGGAGCAAAGTTGGCCCGGGTGCTGAGGATGCCTCCATGGCTTCCACCTCATGTGCTAGAATGGCTCTGGCTGCAACAGAGCAACGCCCCAGATGGGCAGAGCATCACCCCCTGGTGGGCATGATGGGTGGATCCCAGTTGGGCACATACGGGAGTCTGTCTGACTGCCTCCCCCTTCTAACCTTGGAAAAATAAAAAAAAAGAAGAAGAAATTACTTCATATATTGTACTCTTGGTGAGGTCTACTTTGACTTCGATTTTGTGGGCCCACATCTTACCCTGATGCTAGAACCAGTATAGGGAGTTCTTATTGACATATATGCAGCAGGATAATTTATCATTCTCACTAGTTGTTTCCTCCCTAAATTCCCAGATTCAAACAGGACTCAAGGGAGTTTGGCTCAAACTGCTAAACTTGGGTAAGTGCTTGTTAAACTGTAAAGTCCCATTGTAAGTGTATTCTGTCAAGTTACTGGTTTAAAAAAAAAAATTTAATTCTATTAGAGTTCAGAACCCCAACACTGGAAACTCAAGTAATCATAGACAGCTTTATGAAAACTAGTAGTAAACAAAAAGAGTCTTGAGAAGCAAAATCCAACTAGGACTGGGGAGAAGGTTTTCCTGGGAGGATATAAATATGATTTAAATAAATACAGAAAAAGATAGAATGGCCATGTCTGTTTAAATGGTAATGAATGGAATTCATTCATTCATTCAACAACTACAGCTATTTATTAGTGCCCGCTGTCTACAAAGCAATGTGCTAGGGACTGAGGGTATAATATTGTGGGCTGACAGTTATTAGTTAAATAGCTACAAATAAATTAAAAGTGCAGCTTTGATAAGGGCCATGAACATGAGTTACACAGTATTATAATAATACATAATAGGCCCTAGCAAGGTACCTCAGTTAATTATAACATCATCCCACACACCAAGATTGTGGGTTCGATCCCCAGTCAGGGTACACACAAGAATCAATCAATGTGAAAAATAAGTGGAACAACAAATCAATGTTTCTCTCTCTTTTTTAAATTAATAAATAAAAAAATTTAAAAAATAATAATAAAGGAACTCTTGACCTAATTGGTATAATAAAAGAGAATTAATTAAGGAATTAAAAATTGAAGGCAAGGCTAAAGGTTGAGCAGTTGCTTGACCAGATGAAGTAGAAAAAGAATATCTCACGCATAGAATAACACGTGCAGAGATTCAATAAGAATCTGGTGAATTGGAAAGAATAAGCAAGCGTCACAGTGGCTGTGCTAGCCAATAGAGTGAGTACCTGGTACAAGAAGAGACTGGAGAGGAAGGCACAGGCCAGATACAACAGACTGCTCAGTCCAAGTTGTCTTGAGGCTTATAGTAAAGGAAATCCATTGATGCAGTTTAAGCAGGTGAGTGATGTGATCCATTATACTCTAAAAGCATCACTCAAGCATCATACGGAGGAGATACGAACGGTGTCATGTCCCTCACTGCCCGACTCCCTGCTCTGTTTACCTGCTTTGCCACTCAGCATCAGAAAGACAGGGAGATCATGATATTACCAGACTGCCCAGGGACTTGTATGCTGTCTCTGGATTTCTGCCCTACGGTGGGGCCCTTTTTATCTGCTGATTGCATCCCTAGCTGTAGCGTGAGACCGTTGTGCCTTACCCAAGCTGGCATTGCCAGGCTCGCCTGGCCACAAGTGAGATCCTCTCTCTAGTGGCCTGCTTGGACCAACACAGTTGCCTCACAGCATACCCACCCAGGAGTGAGCTTTGCCTGCCTGTTTTGCCCTCTTCCTATCTCCTGCAGTTGGTCCACTGACATTGCATTGGGTCTGTAGCATTCCCAGGCTCTCAGGCCCCCTTGGTGTGACTCATGCAAATGCTTATTCAGAGCTCCAGCTTATCGGCTTCTACAATTCCATGGCTTTCAGCACAATTCCACACTATTGCTTATTAAAAACTTGCATACAATCTAACACCTGTGATCAGAGACCCTTGCCCGCACACCTATCCAAGCAGGCAAGCCATGACTTGAAAGTCACCATTGACACCTCCTTCCATCTCACATCCAACCCATCACCAAGTTTCTTTCCATTGTAGGTACAGCCCTTGAATTTGCCCGCTTGCCCATTGCAATGGTCTAACTGATAAAGGATTACATCTCGCTCACATTTCACGTCCACTGTGGGTCAGCTTGTACTACCACATGTTGTCATCACAGTGTGACCCAGGTTGATGGAACAGCCTTGTCTCAGGACATTGCAGGCTGTCCTGAGTATTTGGTGAACTTCTTGCTGACTCTTGCATCTTCTGCTCACAAAAGCCCATGTCAAAGCAAGCTAAATAGTCCCAACATGCCCCACAGTAGTTAATGGCAGACATGAGGGAAATAGATGCAACCATGAATAAAGAACTAATGGAATTGATCATCAAATGTGAATGGTGACGGAGAGAAAGAGTCAAAGGGACAAATACTCAGCTGTCTGTGAAATCATTAGGAAAGGTGGTCTCATGCGTGCAGTCTTTCTGCCCCCACTGGGCCACACAAGAATCAGCCAGGTCCTAGAACACTTCCTTATCAAGACATAAAGAGCCCATACAGCCTGTACCAGGCTCACCACCTTGTGTGGAAATATTTTTCCTTGTTTTGGGCTCAGTGCTGCTCTTTTGTTTCGCTTAAAGCATGTGCTTTAAACGGCACCTGGCCAACACCACCACCATCTCTGTTGTCTGTGAGGAAGGAACAGGGGACTTTTCTCTGTGGCACGAAAGGGGTGCTGTGCCCCTGTAAGTGCCCTGCATTGTCTGCAGGAGAGACTGGAACGCTAGGGGGCCATCGTGAAGCTGACCTTCCTCTGTCACTGCTCTGTGTGAGTAAAGTGCTGCTCCACCCAGTGCTTGACTGTACTGTGTTTTCCTTCGTGATTCCGATGCCCAAAGCAGTGAGCAGAACTGCCAAGAGTTGTCCCCCAGGGTTGGCAACCAGTGCATGGTACCCTGCTTTACAACTCTCCTCACTTCATCATCTGATCAGTCAGAGGAAGTCACCAGTTTACCCAGCAGGACACCCACAGCACCAAGGTTGGGATTAGTGAGAAAGGGATATGGGTGACAGTTCATCTTCACAGCTTTCAGATTGTCCTTGCTCTTATCCATGTCTGTCCCTCCTGATGGATGGTTGACCAATAGTGACTCAACTTCAGAGTTAGAGCATGAGCTTCCCTCAACTGCCCTACCTGCTCCTACAATGGTAAGGGTAAATACCTTACCAAGTCATGCACAGCCATTCTGTTTCTCCCATTGATCCCAACAGCATGTGCCTCTTAAAGCCTTTTACATGATGACAGTGCCTGGCGTAACATGTGGGGCTTTCTCTGTTTAAAGGATGTTTCTCATTACAAAAGACAATGGTATGTCTGAATAAACTCACCCCGTGGAAAATCACAGCTATAGTTGGGAAATATGTACCTACTTACTATTTATCTGTTAGTGTTGTCCTTATGTAATGACATGTATATACATATATGTTATTTGTTTAACTTTTCTCCTATGGGTCATACAGACAGAAACAATTGCAGGAGACCTTGACCAAGGCCTCACAGCGAGTCTGGCCAGGAGCACAGAAAATGTCATCAACTCCCTCTTCCCCACTCAGTTTTGTCTCTCAAAGCAAACATGATCCTCAAGGCTTTCCCCTGAAACCTACCTGCTCAATTAGGACGGAAGCAAGATGGCCAAATTCAAGGCTGATTTGTACTTCCCTTTCCGGAAGCTCGTATTTTCCTTCACAAATGCCCAATGTCATTAGTTGGCTCCAGTCCCCTACCATCAGCACCAGCACTTCACACATTTCATCTTTCTCCCCGTTACGGGGGAAACATGCATCGTTAACATGCCCGGTATTCACCAATGTGGTGTATAACACCTCCGACAGCCCTCACCCTGGTTTGGAGAAGCCTCCGTCTGCCAAATCGGAGGGATCCAGTGGTTTCAGGAGCTCCCCTCTAATATGTGCAGAGGGACTCGTTCATCTTCTGAATACAGTCCTGGGCTTTGTTATTGCTTGTTATGGACAGAAAGTCAAATGCCCTACTAAGATACCTCATGAAATAATTTGGACCAATGTGTGGGGAGCTGAAATGGTCCCAGCAGGTTCTGTGAGGTGGCATCCTGGGACCGCTGTTTTGGGCAAGCAGTGAAAGGGGCAGATGGAGGGAGGGGGACATTCAGTCATGAAGATAGTGAGCCGGGGCTGTGGGAACTAACCAGCTTTAGGCTCCAGGGTGCGTACTTTAAAGAGGGTGCCCACCAGCTGAATCTCAGTATAAAATAGCCACACTCGGGCTGATGCTGGTATTTAGGGCGTCCAGATTGATAGGTGAAGAACAGGAGTAGACTGATGTCCGTAAAACTCACTCTAAGCACTCTCTGTTGGTGAGCATGGGTTTCCAAACTCATCACCAAGACTGGTTAGGTTTGGTTCAGGAAGAGTGCTGGCTTGAGCCTGCACCCAGGTCGAAGGCCAACGATACCTACTGTTAAACAGGGCTAAGACAGGTCAAATGCTACGATAATGATTTTTCTGTGATGGGTGATGCGTTTGGGTAATTTTCCTCTAAAGAAGGTAACCATTTCAATGTCAAACATTAGGGAAAAGACAGGCCCTCAGACAGAAAAGTGGATTTTTGGAGGTAAATCTAGCTCTCTTGCTCAGACCTCAAAGAGAGAGGGTTTCTCGATATGGGATCTTCGTGGTATACGGTAGAATGATTGCTGCCACCTGGAGAGAGGAGTAGAGGGGCTCAAGCTTAGAGGGGAATTGCATATTCTGAAGAGCGGGCCATGTTTTAGAAACCAGATGTCTGGCTTCACAGTACACTCTTAGTGCTTGTTATTACTGTTTGTTTCCTATTTGTTGTCTTTTGTCTGACACAATGCTTCCCAACCCTGGTTGCATATTATAATCACCCAGGAAGCTTGTTAAGCCTGCCTACCCTCTGAGCCCCACCCAAATGATTCTAATCAGAATCTCTGAGGGTGGCGTCCAAGCACAATCTATCCAGTATCTCTCTTTCTCTATCTCTGTCTCTTTCTATATATCATAAGTATATGTTTCTATAAAATACAAAATTGGTATATATATATTCAATATATGTATATGATCTGTATATTTGAGATGTCTATTTAATAAGTATA